>NW_020861799.1:0-35058 GCF_003713205.1 Coffea eugenioides
CTTTTTCATGGATAAGAGATCATCATTGAATGTAACAGCCTTCTATAATTATTTTCTTTCATGCTCGATATCATCAAAATAAAAAAAAATTGAAAGAACTATGCCACATAAAAGCTTTAGTTATGTTCAAGCAACATTATTTGAAAGGCAAAAAAAATCTCTGCAGCATTATATAACCACTCCCATTTACCAGAAGCAGAGAAAAGCAAAGACTAGAATGTACACTACATATGCACAATTTGAAACACGAGTAAAGAAGCAAAGGACCCAGGACAAGGCTCCCCACACTTTGAGCTACAAAATGGAGAAAGAAAAACATTCCCTAACAGAAGAACATATTTTACTAGCAAGATCCAGAGACTAGCTTCACAGTGGAATTTTGAGAAAAAAAGACTATTTTGGCTCCCCAAAAAAATAAATTACAGAGCAAAGCTAACCTTGTGCCATGGGTGTGCCTTAATTTGAGGAAACCTAAAATCAGTATAATTTGGATTCATACAACGAATTTCTTCTCGAGTTGGTGTACCAAGAACCTGAAAGTAAACCACATTAGACCATTACACAAGCACAATCAGTTTCTTGCAAGTTCTGACTTCATCTTACATAAAATGTACCTTTATAATCTCCACCAACTGGTCAACGGCATTCTCTCCGGGAAATAGTGGCTGCAAGTATATCAGATCATGAGTCAATTAAATATCACAATATAAAGGACCAAAAAAGAAAAAGTAAAAAAAAAATCCCAAAAGGGAAATGGCAAATAACCTGTCCCAAAAGAAGCTCGGCAAGGACACATCCAGCTGACCAGATATCAATGGAGGATGTATACTCAGTGGCCCCAAATATGAGTTCCGGAGCACGATAAAACCTTGAGCAAATGTACGAGATATTTGCTTCACCCTTCACCTGATGTAGGTTAATAATCACAAAAAGATGAGCACACTCATTAACAGGAATAAAAAAGGTCCTTAAATTTACATGAGCAGCACAGCTCCTTTAATAAGCCTAAAACTTTCATAATGGAACACTGGGAAAAACGTCATCAACTACAAACTATTACATATTGGAAACAGTAGTGGACTAAACTCCTATAAATAAATACATACAGAAGTATATAAATACAACAGATTATCCACACATCAATGTGTAGTTACCATAAAAGTGATGCATTATGTTCTTTACTTGTTCTTTTACAAAGGGTTGTTATCAGATCACTTATAGCACATATAAATTGACATTCTACAAATTTGTGGAGCAAAAAAAAAAATTTTTTTAAGTATCAGTGGGGGCATATCTATTAATTTCTAAGCTAAACAATTGTTTATTGAATTTCTATATGTAAAATTGAAGGTTTCCTTTGGCCAACGGGGGCAGGTGCCCCCACAGGCCATAATCTAGATCTGCCCCTGGATGCTGGACTGTTTAACAGAAGACTCAGGTGATGCATAAGTATGAAATAAGGTTCTAAAGACGCTCACAGTACATCAACATGCAATAGGTTATGAGGAACTTAGCTTCAGCGGCCAAAAATTTATGTACCAATGTAGCGTATCAGTACATTTCAACCAAAGACAGAAGAACTTGACAAAGAAACAGCAAAGCAAAGGGCAAAGGAAAGAACACTGAAATTATAGGATTTGCACTTACTAGCACTTTCGCACTTCCAAAATCACAAATCTTCACTTGGTGACTAAGAGGATCAACCTGAAAAGACAAGCAATGACTGTCAAGGAAAGGAACAAAGAAAAAGAAACAAGCACACTGAAGTCGAACATGAAGACAAGATATACCAAAACGTTTTGGGGCTTCAAGTCTCTATGGCATACTCCAGCAACATTATGCAAATAAGCTAGACCTCTGAAAATCTGAAAAACAACTACAAATTTAGCTTCACTCAAGCACTACAGAACCCTGCAAATATACTAGCACGGAAGCAACCCACATACTTGGTAGGTGTACAGTTTAACATAAATCAGTGGCATCGTCTGGTTGATGTTGCTATAATGCTTTAGAACCCGATACATTGACTCAGGGACATACTCCATTACTAAATTGAGAAAAAGCTCATCTTTACTAGTAGTTGAAAAAAAACAATGCTTTAGAGACACCACATTTGGGTGATCCATTGTGCGCATTAACTGCAATTCACGATTCTTGTATCTCCTGTCCTGTAAAACCTTCTTTATAGCCACAGTTTCTCCAGTTTCCAGACATTTTGCCTACATGAGCATGCATAACCCCAGAAATTAAAGCAAAAGATTAACAAATGAAAGATTAGTATAATTTTGTAATCCACATACCTGGAAAACAATTCCAAAAGATCCAGTCCCCACAACCCTCTCTGCCATGTAACTAACAGTCTGCAAAATGAATCAAGCAGTGGAAACAAGTTTTCAATAATCTCTTGAGCAAAATTGATCAGATCATGTCAAAGTCTTACGTAGTTATCCAACAAGTAATATGATTAATCAACAATTCCAAAAAATGCAAAGCAGAGTTGGCAAAGCTAATATTGGACATACAGAAAATGCAGCCTCAGTGCTACGGAATGAAAATAGGCAACATCAACAAATGCAATTGCAACCAGTTAATAAGCAAACAAGAACCACAATTCTACCTGCTTGGGTTCTCCATTCTTGCCCCCAATAGTCGTTGAGATTATGTGACCAGTAACTGTATCATGACCATCCATAATAGGAGCAGACATTTCCTGCCACAAGTATGAAACCAAGATGCTAGTAAGAGCAGTTTTGAAGTACACAAATTTTAAGCAACAATACAGTTCAAAACACTAGCTTCTACCCCAAGAAGGTAACATAACTAAATGGCACATCAAAAACAACATATAAACAATTAAACAAAAATTACAAACAACCTAAAGTATGCTGATTAGAGGTGACACTTCAGGAATTGTAGCATTACAATTTTGGAATAAAAAAGTCTAATCAAAGGATAGACTATACAAAATCAACACAAGTCAAAAACAGGGAAAAGAATCACTTGAATGATACTATGAGATCCAATGAATATGTTAAAAAGATCAAATATCAACCTTTTGGAATCAAGGCTCACTCTAGCACCTCTGCCACAACTACCTCCCCCTACCCCCGGGGGCCCAAAAATAGACCAAAAAAAGCAACTAAAACAGTACCCAGAGACAAAGGTCAGCTGGGATCAGATCAAGAAAAGAACTAAAACAGTAAACTTTAAGTAGAATACAGATCAAGCCCCTCTCTTGGCTATCCAGAAAATTGACCATAAACCAACTTCATTCACCTCGACAGACTTACTTAAAAAGAGGGATTTCCTCAGAAGGCACTAAAATTAACTTAAACTACAAATTTGAACCAAAATTTAGCTAGTCAAACCATCAGTTTCTAAAAATAGGATCTTTTTTCCAAGTCAAGAGCTACATCATTCCAACAAAATTCAAGAAATCTAAACAAGAAGAATGCTACCTTTGACTTAACTTCCTATAAAGTTAACTCCAAAAAGAAAAATAAGGAAAAAAAAAACTCCACGACTCTGTAACTAATTATCAGCAGAAAGAAACAAGACTGAACATTTTGGAATTAAAAAAAAAAGAGAGAAAAAAAGTGAGAATGTGAATTGGAATGGTTACCTTATCGTTAGCCATGATTTTAGATCGGAAAAGGGAAAGGAGGAAAAAAGAAGAATAAATTGGGAAATATAATTGGTTTTTTTTGTTGCTATTGTTTAAAGCTCATAATTGTCGGTTGGAAGAAAGGAAAGAGAGGGAAAGGTCAGAGGACCCCATCAACCAAACAGCATCCCATGTGATTCCAGCTCTCTTCTTTTTGGTGTTTCTCCTCCTACAGCTTCTCTTCGGGAGTGAAAATGGGAAATTGTGAAAGCGCCCCAATATTATTAGGAAATTGAAGCATTGCCGGGATAAATCCTCTAGTATTCTTCAAGTAAATTCCTAGTTGGTTGTAATTCTGATATACTAGAGGATTTGAAACCCGGCAGAATTTTTCGTGTGAGAGTAGTGTTTCTCGTGTAATGTGTTGGGAAACACTTTTAAATATTTGAAATTTTAGTAACATAATAAAAATTAATAGTAATTTTTTTATGTAAGCCATTATTGCAACGTACCTAATATTCAATAATGGGAATGAAGAATTAATGAGTCATTTAGAATAAAGTAAATGTCACGTTGAGACAAGAAAAGTAGAAAAAGACAAACTCTTTCCTTGAAATATAGTTAAATTTTGAAAATGAAATCTTACTAATTGTACATAGCTCGGGCAAACTTTAATTCAAAGTAAAGTATAATTATTTTTCATTAAATAGTTGAGCTCAAATCAAGTAAATTATCACTTAAGTCCAACTGGGCTCAGTTGAAGTGTTATACTTTATCCAGTACAAAAAAATTTTTTCTTGAGGAGAAACCTTTTTTTTTTTTTTTTACACTTTTAGCGTGTTTAATTAAAATGTACAGCTACTTATAATTATAAAGAGCTAAAATGAGATTAATCTTTTGAAACGAGTCAAGCATGGCCTTATAACATGATTACATGCTATGAGAGAACAAAAAGACGAAAAATTGCACAAATAGGCCCTCATATTTATGACCAATCATTCTTTAGTTACTCGCATATACAATGATGCACTTGGGTCCCTAAAATAATTTATAACTCAAATTTTGGTCTCCGATACCATTTGCTTGAGCAGTTGACAGCCTAAGAATATGCAAATAATTTAGGCAGAGAACTGCATTTTACTCTGGGTTTTGTTTCAACAGAGTGAAAAAAACATACATGAACTTGTCTAGATTGTGAGTTTTTGATGAAAAATGTTTGAAATATTCTCAAAACATATTTCTCAATTATTTTTTTTATTTCACACACATTACATTACTATAGTATTTTTTTTCCCTATAAAACTCCTAAAAAATGCAATCAAAACAAGGCCAACTTTTTTTCCATGGGCGAAAGTAGCATAAGAAAGGCAAATGCTTTATTTTTTGTAAAGGAAGTTCAAAATTCCCATAGCCCCTCCTCCAAAAAAAAAAAAAAAAAAAAAAATCTGGGGAAGGGCGTCTTACTCCCTAGGCAAATCCTTTTATGTTTAAAGATAAATGCTACTTTATATATTATTCAATTTATCACAACATGAAAACATTAATGGGTTTGTTTGGATAATGAATTATTTGTTAAAATTTATTTACTTGCATCATCAACACATTTTTTAATCACTTTTTTATTTCACACACATCAAATCAAAAGAGTGCTACTGTATTTTTTTTTTTCAAAAAACTCCCAAATAATCTAATATCCAAAAACACTCAATAGTTTTGATAAAAAGAAAAATCTTGATGAAAATAACAAAAAATTAATTGAATTAAATTTTTCTCTTTGGCCTAATTATCAATTGGAAGATTTGGCTTGTATGAATCGTTATTGGTTTGATACCAATAATAACCTTTCTCAAAAATAATTTACTTTCAAAGGTTTTTATACCTAATAGATCTTGGCTTTTTTAAGTACATTCGTTGCAATCTAAATTTATAAGTTAAGGCACATTTTTAACTCATTCTAACAGTTTTAATACCAAATATGTTACTTTCACAAAAAAAAAAAAGAAAAAAAAAGAGCGATTCTTTTGCTTGTTGCTGCAGAGTAAAGAACATAAGAATATTAATTGTGCACTTATCAATCTTACAAATTTTAAAGTTGTTTCTTTCTTTTCTTATTCTAAAGATTTGAGAAAAAAATTGAAATTAATTGTTAGTTGAATTAGTTGTCTTTTGGAATGTTAATATTTGTCATATACAAAAAAAAAAAAAAAAAAATCCACAGTTTTTGACCTTGTAGAACAAGATAAACATAAGTTTGAAGAACTTTTATTTGCTAATCAATACAGATTATATAAGGTAATTTTGTAGAATGCGATAAACACAAGTTTGAAGAACTTTTATTTGCCAATCAATGCAGATGATATAAGGTGATATGCAACTCTTTTTTGTTTTTTTTTAAGTAGAAGAACTTGAACCCGAAACCTCACACTTACACTTCTTCCCTCCAAATATTATGATGCACAAAGCTTCCTTTTAAGCAAACATAGATATAGGGGGGAGGGTTGGGTTGGGTTGGGTGGTACGGGGGGAGGGAGTGTAAGCAAGAGATCTCGGGTTCGAGTCCTCCCGCTTACACAAAAAGAAAAAAAGAAAAAAAAAGCAAACATAGATATAAAGAGTTTTAAAAAAATTATAACTTCAACTTGCATGAATTACTTATGATGCTTAATAGCAAGACAATACCTAATGTCGTTTATTGAGGTTGGATTTTCGCTTCCGCAATATCGTTTATTTCTTCTCTCAATTCAGTCCCCCAAACAGTGTCTTTCCCAGATTTCACCTACTGATTAACTAGTTAGCGTTCTTTTAATTCATTCGACTTTGGGTTGTAAACATTCTTGTAACCATTATCACGCAATCGTTATTTGTGGAATGCATAAACCTCTTGGGAGTTCGCTAATCGCACCAGCTGATGACAGAAAAATAAACTCCCCCAATTATCCATTTAGGCTTTTCTAGTAGGACTTCTGGGAAGCTGGACTCGTTCCAATCACAGAAGATCACATCTCGGCCGGAATTTAGTATATTTCTGCACCACTGTCGAGGCCCAAAATGTATACTATGAAACACTTTTGTACTTTAAGCTATGGTCAAGAAAGGCCAGCCTTTTTGAACTTGTGTCTGAAGACAAGTAGTGTTCCTTCCAAAAAAAAAAAAAAGCAGTGCTTTAATAAACAAATCGTTTTGCATTAATTAAATGTGTATTGGAACTGGTATAAAATATGATTTACGGAAAACATCTCTTTAGTATGGCCTCGCATGAGATCCCATCAGACCACTTTCAATTTTGAGTTAGAAAATGCAAAAACAATGGCCATTATAATAAGTTGTTTAATTTGAATAATATGCATGAAATGAATAATCCTACTATTATATGATTGGAAACTTGGGCCGTAAGTCTCAACCAACTGGTGATAATATTGGAATCAATGTGTTGGGCTAAGCTCAACATACATCAAGATAAAAAAAAAAGTTTGAATTTGCTTAAGATGGGCTGGACAATTTCAGTATGTTACCAGTGCATTCAGTTTCATATTAACTGCAATTCCATATGGCAATCCATTCGGAATAACGCTGAGTTTCTATGTGAGGAAACAACTTCCTATCAAACTTCTGAAACTTGAGGGATGAAGTTCTGGGCTCTAGGCGATATCAAATCCTGCTGACTATTCCAGATTTTGGAAAAAAAAAAAAGAGTGTCTTTCTTCATTAAGCGAGCAATGGAATTGTTATGACCTGCCTTTATCATACGAGTCATGTGTAGAAATATCGATTGGATGCTAAAGACTGGTTGATAAGGTGGGGCGTCATTGCTGATCAGTGGCGTCCATTGTATAACCGTTTGCTGATTTCTTCAATGCTCTTACTCAGCTATTTGTTAGTTAACCATCTTCCTTGGTTAGTTAACTATTCCTGTGTTCCATATCGAGACATTGTCCCAGAAATCAAGCTAATTTGCTTTATCTGCTACATTGTGGCTGAGATAAAGTCCACAATTCACTTTCGAAGAAGACTTGGGGCTCCAACTATTGAATACTTGAAGTGTAATTGTTGTGCAGACTGGAACTTGGACTTGGACTTGGACTTTTCAATAAGCTGGCATATATATTATCGATATGAATGTGATAAAGAAACGATGGATATCTTCTTCTCTTTTTTTTTGGAATAAAAATTAGTACAAATTAATATCTTTGTTCTAGAAGTGCAATCTCCATCAGTCATGCTTTCTTAAGGAAGAACATAGGCAGGGGATTCCTTTCGACCATGCCCTGCCCGTCCCCTTCTTTCCCAGCCCCATTTGGCCCCCAATGGGTGAATGCTATCGCTATCTCAGTCTTTGCATCCTTCATATTCTTGTCTCCTTTCGATGAATAATCTAATCAAGAACCAACTTTATTTTAAGTAATGTACATCCAATCTCATTTTGCATGTTAAAGACTTAATTTGCATCCTTGAGCTGGCAAAACGTCCCAAATTACCTCATTTCTTGGCACTCTTGATAGAAATAGGCGAAATTAATATGTTTATGTACAATATTTTTCTTCATTGACAGAGGAGAGTAGCTTTATTTTTTTCGTCCTAGTAAGGTTGACTCACCCCCTTTTTTTAATGATAAAGGAGAGCAGTTGGGATGCGCGTAATCCTAGATTTCCATACCTCTCTTAAGAGTGTGAAAGATTGGGATGCGTCAGTGACTTTAGATTGTGAATTAGTTAGCATTCAATTTTATGTTATTTGATTTTATTATTATTATTATTATTTTTTGTTCAAGAAAGATTCTAAATCTTACAAGGATAAAAAAATTTTAAAAAAAAAGAGAATTTGAAAGTCAAACTAAAGATCTCGTGACATTTTTATTAATGTTGTCACCAAATTGAGTTAGGTCATGAAGACGTACGTGCGCAAATATAATTTGCAAAGTAAGAGTATAATAATACTATTGTTTGTGAAGTTGCACCAAAAAAAAAATAGAAAGGTAATAATTAAATTGATAAAAACATTAAGGATACAGAGTGGAATTAGGGCAAATTAGAAATTGCAAGAGAGACGGTCGCAGGGGTTGTAGTTTTGAACTTTGATCCCCTATAAATTTTGAGAAATACTTTTGAAGTCCTCCTCTCGCTGCCCTATAATTTTGGGAGAAAGCCCCATTGACTTCCGCCTCGCCCCCTCCCCAAGCTTTTGCTTTAAGAAGAGCTCTTAAAATTTACTCATCAAATGTTCTTAGATTTTGCATTTGGCTTTAGTTGGTCCACTTTTTATAACTTTCGTTCCTCATTTTGGACAATGCCCTTTAATTGATTTAGTTGTGAATTCTCTTGGATAAAGTATTGCATTTTAATATAGCAGCTAGATCTATTAATAGATGGTCTTCCTTTTGTACAAATTATCTCAAATAATTGAAATTACAATTGGTCGGAAATTCTTCTCGTGAAAATCTATAAGATATATGTGAAGATCATTTAATCCATACTTCCTATTTAAGATCCGAGATTGACTTATTTTCCAAAATAAGAGAGCATAGAGCAACTCATTTGTAGTTTACATAAGTGTCTGCATCTCTTGCTTTATTTCAAGTCATCTTGTGATGACAAGAATTTTCTTCTTTCTTGTTTCTTTTGTTCATTTTGTGTAAACTCAAAGATTTTTTCCCTTCAACATACTTCTACATGTCATCAAATGAAGTTAAAAGATAGGAAGCAAAGATTTTTTACTCACACCTTCAATTTGCTTCTCATTGGACTATATTTGAAAGAGTGGGAACAAAAAAAAAAGAGAGATAAATTTGTATCACTAAATGCGAATGTTAATACCGGCAAAGTAACCTTTTGTATTTGTAGTCACCTCACCACCTTGACGACTATGGCACTGTTTGCAATGAAGACTGCAACTGAGGAAAACGATTGAATGGTGAATTTAAGCAATACAATTTCATAGATTTACGTCTAAGATCAGCAAAATTTGTTTGTATGTCTTTCGGCTTGATTGGGAAGATGAGTATAAAATACAAAATTGTGTTATGTGTGGAATGGGAAGATAATGTTCCGATTATGTGGAAAAATGGCATTGTAGTGTCGTTGTACATCCCAAAGTCTTGGTCGTCTCGGTTTGTCTTAGCCCATTAGCCCAGAATACACGTCGAAGACCAGTAAAAATGTCTTGGAGAAAAAACAGATGAAGAAGTTGAGAGAGCGAGTGCGACCGAAAGTGAGTTGAGAGCAAGTGCTTAATATAGCCACAAAAATTGGTGTAATGAATGGTTGTTCTCGACAGGTGTTGAGTTTGTACAATAATAAATATCTATTCAAATAAAATATAAATTTTGCATATAACGGTGAAAAGGGTCGAATTCATAGGGACTGAAAATAATTTGTTTCTTCTAGAGCACAGAGTAAGGGAGATTTTTATAAAAATGAGAATAATTAAATAACTCAAATAACAAGGCCTAACTGATAAGTTATTAAATTGAAACATTAATAAATAAATTCTAATCACTGATGCAATAATAATTTAACTTATTAACAGATAAATAAAGTTATAACTGTCAAACACGCGATGACAATCAACTTCTTTTTGTTATATTGGTAATTAATGTACGATCGTTAACTACTGTCCTAATCAAGAAATAACCCTAGGTACGACCTTAAAGTTCAATTTTCAATTGCTTTAAGAATTAAAGAAACCCTATTCTAACCAAATAAGACGTTACGAGAGTTATTTTAAATTAACTTATATGTCCCCTGACACAAATCCAATCATGCCAGTTACAATTATTGTAAAGCAATTAAATAATTACGGATTTAACTATTCTAATTGATTTTAGGTTATTAGATTGAATTAAATATCGGACGCCCTTGATATTCAAACAATATAATAGCAATAAGAAATTAAATTAGAGAACGTACGAATACCAGTAATAAAAGAATTAAATATAATCAATTCGATCTCATAATTTTAGATGAACCAAATCCTCTGTTATTTTTTATTAGAATAAAGTGTTTAGTTCATCGTCATGGAAAAAGCCACGCGCGAAATATTTGAGTTTAGTGCTGCAACCATTCTCCAAAAAGTGCGATGAACAAGAAAAGAAAAGACGTCCGTTCATTTCTTATGACAAATGAGAAAAGAAA
This sequence comes from Coffea eugenioides, assembly GCF_003713205.1. NCBI lineage: Eukaryota > Viridiplantae > Streptophyta > Magnoliopsida > Gentianales > Rubiaceae > Coffea > Coffea eugenioides. The sequence goes on from NW_020861799.1 coordinate 10,732, forward strand.
AAGTTACGATGCTATTTTTTTGGATTTCATCTCCTATAAAAAGATTGTTTCCAAAAAGTCAAGATAACTAACTAAACCGGTGTCCTAATAGAAATAGGAGACTAGTATGCGCTATGGAGCCTGATTTCCATGGCTTCAAATCGACTAAAATTCAAGATTAAAAATCACGTGCCAAATCTCGAGTTTCTGGATATGTAAAATTAGACCTTGATGCACCTACGTCGAAGTGTATAGAAACCTAGTTAAAAACCATGTTCTTAACTTCTTTTTGCTCCGGATCCCTACAAACAACACCAATCACCAAAATAAATAGAATCTACCCATTCATGCAATGCTTGGCCAAAATTAAGGGGAAAACGATCATAAATTAAATGACAAAATGTAACCTATTAGTTCTTTTTGAAAAATGCCCGTATGGAAGGACACGAGCACTTAATGTACTGACTCATATATGTTTTCTTAAAGATCAAAATGGGAATGAAAAAGTTATCCAAATATTCTTTTTAAGTGTAATCTGCATCTTTTTATATATTTCTACGGTTTTAATCTTTAAAAGATTATGTAAAAGGGTTTTTTTAATACTTTCTTCCAAGTTTTTAGACACTTTCTTCCAATTTTGGTAATTTAATTCTTTGATACTTCATTTTTTGCTTGTTGGGTTTAGGCACTGTCATTTTTTATACTTTCATTTGATAGTTTATTTGCTTAAACAAATAACTTTTTGATTAAAAAAAAAAACTTTGGCCCAACAAGACATATGAATCGAGACGGAGCAGTATGGCAGCGTGCAGGATTTTGCTTTATTTTATTGCTTTTCTTTTGATATTGATTCATAAGTGCCAAAAATTTAAGTACCCAAATGGAAGTCGTAGTTGTTTAATTACCAATCTCTTGTCGATAAATTATAGACTTTAATTTGATTCCTGTTTATAGACCTAACATTTTTCTTTCCCAATTTCAGCTGTTCCTTTTATTGTTTTATTTTTGTAACCTGAATTAAAGTAATGGGGCAGTTGGAAAACCATTACTTGATCTTCTTCTTCTTCTTCGATTCTACGTTTGGTCCTTATCATAGTAATTGCCAAAGAGAATACTAGTTGTAAGTCATCCGATCATGAATTTTTGCCCCGAGGAAGAGTCACATCCTTTTGAATTTTTCTTGGTCTAGCATCATCTGTACTTCCAGCATTTCCACATACAAAATCGACAGGCTTACTGAATTAATTAAGGAGGCAATTAAGCATAGTATCAGCCATCCCGCGATCCTGATCGATTTGAAGAGAAAAAAAAAGTAGTGGGTCTACTAAAATGACCTGTTAACTCACAACTACGTACGTACGTACTGAATTTTAATCATGAACGTACTCTTTGGGCAAGAAATTGAAAATGGAAATTAATTGTATGAATATGCTATAAATTTGAAAATGAAAGCGTAACATTTTCCCAACCGAAATATTTAAGATACGCGTTATAAAACTTGTCAAAATGAAAGCATGGCAGTTGGCCTATTGAACTACCCAAAGACGTGTCACAAGAGTTATATGGTTAATCTTCACCCTTGTCTTCATTCTTTGCATGTGGAAAAAATTATTAGGTATCGAAATTGCGGTCTCAATTTGAAATGTTGATAGGTCTCAAGAACCACTTGAAAGTTGTCCTGTATTTTGATCTTTGTTTTTTTTGTTTAAAATTATGAGAGAATTCTGGCAAGTAAAGTAAAATAATAAGGAATGAGGGTTCATTTGCTAGCATCAGCTGAAGATTTTGTACAAGGCTATTTCTATGAACTGGTTTAATATCCTTTTTTGTTTCTAAATCAATTTGGATCAGTATCTTAAATTGCTGGCTTTATCTATTGTCTATTTGGACCTTTCCATGAATAATGTTACTTTCTCTCAGCAGTATAAAACTTGACGTACGTAAAGATGAATCTCGGCCGGTTAGGTGCGTGCGTATATCCATCCAAATAACCGTAAGGTCCAGTTGGTCAAGAAGTACAACAGTTATACACTCTAAATTCATGTGACTATTCAAACAGATACCTGTTACTCTAAATATTATACACTCGATTTAAACAACAGTTATAAGAAGTGCCTAACTCACTCACAAGATAAGCAACTATATATTCCTGTCTTAGTAAGCCGAAGCGTAATTTTTTTTTTCTTGTTTAAGAGAAGAATTCGAGTTTTACAAGGGCGACGGAAATAATGGAAGGTTTTAAGAGCCGAATTAGAAATTTCAAATTCATCGTATTAATATTCTTATTAGCTATGTTGGATTTACGATCTCCAATTGTAATGATTCTATGTAATTCAATATGTACTGTGCGTGACCACAGATACATGACAAGAGTAGGATCAAATCAAAATGTTTCATTTACAACAATCGACAATTGAATAAAATTGTTGCAGAAGAAATAGACGTACAACAAGTAGACTCGATCGAGTAGATAAAAAAATGTCTTATCAACAAAAGAATTCACAATCTGGCAATAACACTTAAGTTACATTCCGTAACTGTGTCATAACTCAGTTACGGACGCATCTCATCCTTACTATTATCTACTCATTTCAAAGATAATTGGGTTACCGACCGGTTAGTTAGTATTTTCCTAACTCTCATCTCCCTAGCTCGACCCAAACCTCTTCTCCTTCCCACCTCCTCCGCCCCACGTCCCCACCCATCACTCAAATCTTTCTTCTCTTCTCCGCCATGGCCAATGTCACTCCACACCTCTTTCCCTTCGGCTCCTCCAAACACTGCCCATACAGCTTTTATGCCAAACTCGGCAGTATCATATATCAGATTTCCCTCTTACATTAATTTTCGTGTACCCAAATCTCCCTTCCCTACATAAATTGAGTTTTCCACTCTTAACTTTGTTTTGCAAAGATGAACTTTCGGGAGCTTATATAAAATCTGGTCTGTTGATTACTAGGCTTCAAAGTGTAACATAACTAAATTGGAAAATATCTAACTCCTTATATAAAATTGTCCTATTCTTTTAAGTGTGTTTTTCAAATACTATTATGCAACACTTCGTGATGGTATTATAATTGAGGTGGGTTACATCAATATCAACAAACATTTAAATGATTATGAGTCTTCTTGTTAGAATGAGTTTTAATTTGCTAGAAACCAAGACAGGTTATGTGGTTATTTTCAAACCATAATGAGACTCTGGTAAGAAGTTAGACTAGAGGAGAGATAACCGTAATTTACCCTCTTTATAAAGTGTGGCAAACTACATGATAAGACTATAGATTTCTCTGTGCCTGATACAACTGGTTTTCAATAGTATATATGTATCATAATAAATGTCTTCTTTTCAATCTCTATGTGCTTTAAAGATCTTGGGTCCAAATGTCTTTTCTTCCTTTCTGTTTGTTAAATCCCATTCTTCTCTAACTTTTTTAAAAAAAAAAAAAAAAAATCTCCACGCGTCTATGGAGAAAAAATTTGAAGTTTAGTTCCTTCTTTAATGCATGCATAAAAAAAGGGTCCAAAAAATTTTGCTATCGAAACTTTCCTAGAAAATAATGCAATAGTAGAATCCCCAACGCGCAACGACTCGTAACGCATTCAAGAGTAATGTCATCACTCAACAGGAACTCCATAAATTGGAACATGAATTTCAGCTGAAACAGGAACTCACTTTGAAAGAAAACTAGAAGAAAATCTGAGATTGGACTTTGGACATAAAATAGAAATCAAAACTTCATCCACCCTCTCATAATAAATCTACAAACTTGTTATTCTCTTTTTCCTTGATGGATACCTACCAAATCAGTGGACCAAGAAATTAATGGGCTTAGTAAAATTAGAGAAATAATTTAAACAAGCTAAAATTTCAAGAAGATTGTATCGTAGTACATGAATTTTCGTGCGTAGATGTCTGGTTTATAAGGCTTTATCTTAGAAATGATGTCTTTCTATCATTGGTTTTTATAGCAATGAAGGATGATGTCCCGATCAACTTATAGTGTATCCCAAGACTATACCAACGCTTATGTTTTTTAGACCATTACAACATTTATTACAAAACTGAAAACGTGTATGTTAAGGGACTTAGGAGACGACTCCATGGCATTACTGCTTATGATGACTGATTCAAACGATCAAATAGCTTACACTTTTCTGCTCATGTGACCATGTCAAAACCAAAATTGGTGTTGATGTACAAGCACTTCTAGGATCAAGTTATTTTGTCATACATGTACATATGCACGAACGAATTCTACAATATGAAAGTATCATTGTAAACCCACATCCATGAGTCTTAACTCAAAATCACTGTATGAATGCGTTACGTACACTACATGAGAAAAAAAAATGTCTACGAATTTTTTCAAGAGTTATATGCACATTTTAGAACAAGGGAATTAGTGGTCCTTTCTGGGCTGCCAATCAATAGTGGAGTTAAGACCACCGGTTAACAACGTAAAAAAATTTTTTTGGATGAATATCGAGAAAAAAATTATGTCAATAATGGATTAAAAATTAGAGATACACAAAGATGCTATTGCAAGCAGTGGCGAAGCCACATAGGATTGAGGGTAGGCAATTCCCCCTCCCCATCAAATTTAATAAAATTATATAATGGTCTTGAACATTTTTAAAATTTTTAAATTTGCACCATTTTTTTCATCCCCTCAATTTCATAGAGTGAGAGATTCGGATAATATGGTATGGGTAGATAACTTTAAAATGTGAATCATTTAGCTTCCAAAAATGTAAAGTAAGAAATACAATATGACTATAAGATTAAATCACATAAAATGAAATAGTCAGATAGAAATTGAGGATTGGTATAAGCATCAAGGGTGCAGAGTGAAATTAGGGCAAACAGTAAATTGTTGATGGAACCTACATTTGCAATAGAGGAGGGGTATACGTGGATGAGGTATTAGTTCATTTATCTTCCGTCTTTGAATGGTTCAATTGTGCATACTGCATACTTTTGGATGAACTACTTCATTTTTAATCTCTAACAGTTCTATTAAGACTTGGTTCTACTTTAAAGAATTTATCTCAAATAATTGCAAGTAAAATAGTTTATACATTCTTTTCGTGAAGATCCAGAACTTATACAAGACAAGAAGAATATTTAATCTATGCTTCCCGTTTAAACTCTGAGGAGATAGCATTGAGCAACTGGTTGGTAGGTAACTCTAGCTTTATTTCAACTCATCTTGTGATGACACATTTAAACATCGCAACTGAGGAAAGTATAAGATCAGCGAAACTGCTTTGTAATTTTTCTGGCTTCATTAGGAATATAAGTGTAAAATAAAGCATCGTTGAACTTGTTTCTGTGTTGAACGAAAGATGACGTACCACAATTATGAGGAAAAAATGCATTCTACTGTCGGTGTACGTTGTGAAGTCTTGGTCGACCTACCCCAATATTCCAGAATGCACGTTAAAGACTTTTAACAGTTTCTTTGCAAACATATAAGAAAATGAATACTATGACAAAAAAAAAAAGAAAATTTAAAAATTAAAAAAGAAAATGAGCTGACAGCCTTTGGCAATCATTTTTTAAGAAGCATTCAGGTTACCCTAGATTTTGCTTAATATTCATTTTCTAAAGAAGAATCACAAGATTTAGAAAAAATGCTACTGAAAAAAAAGGGCAAATTACTTTTTATCCTCCCTGTGGTTTAGTATCTTTCTTCATAACTCGCTTATAGTTTCAAAAACTATATATAACCCCCCATAATTTGAATTAAAATGTTAAAGTGACGGAAATGATTATTCGTAACAGAATCTTTAAAAATATCAAAATTACCCTTATAAATACATGACACACTAATCCTATATGATTTTATATTTTATTATATAACCCCCTTATAGTTTAATGCTTTACCATATAGTCCCCTTATCGGTTTCAAAATATAATATATCAAACCTTCCTTGGTTATCAAATAATTTTTCAACTTACATAAGGGTATTTAGTTTGACATTTTTACAATGACTCCATTAGCGAATAATTATTTCCGTGCAACTTTGATCACTTTAATCCAACAAATAAGGAGAGGTTTATATAAGATTTTTGAAACCATAGGGGGGTTACGGTAAAACAAAACTAAACCACAGGGGTAAAGTGTAATTGGCCCAAAGAAAAAGATAAACTTAAAAGAGAATCCCTGTCCTTGCTATTCCATCATTTGGTAAAGCAATTCAATTCCAGTTTTTATGCCGGATAGAAATCATGCTATTATTGTTCTATCTTTGGTCTTTGCATACGTGCATTAGATTTTCCAGTTGCTACGTATAATGATAATATAATGTACCTGAAGTAGAGATTGCCGAGTCATAGCCTAGCTAAAGCCTTTGCTGTTGTCACTGACTCAAGAGTAACGTCATAAGAAAATTTCTCGCATACTATTCGTTCCGCTTGGATCTAGTGGCTAAGGTTCTCTCTTATCTTGCTTTAGGCCACGACGCGCTCCCCAAAACCTAACCACCATGATGCAAGCAGCCTTCTTTCATTAAAGCAAAAAATCACGTGGGATCCTCACGGAAATGTGGCAAGCAACTGGTCGGGCTACTTCTCGTTTGTACATGGAGAGGAGTCCATGCGGCTCCGCAGCCGAGAGTCACGCCTTGAACGATCTTCCAACTTGGGTCTTACTGCACGCAATTCTCCACACTGGGCAATCTCTCCTTTCTCATGTCCCTACGACATGAGTGGGCAACAATTTTTATGGAGAATTCCCATGTAATTGAATCTTATGCGCAGGTTACGAGTTCCTTAGTTATGGCATTAAAGGCTTAGCGACATATTCCCCTTTGGGTTGGTTCCTACCAAGACTCCGAGTACCTTTCTCTCAGAAACAATAGCTTTTTACCGCTATAATCCCCCTATACGTCTCCAACATGTTCAAGCTAGAGACATGAAATCTGAAGTTTAATTCTTACAAGGAGCAAATACCGCAATGGAGCTTGGGAAATAAACAAGTTGACAAGCAAATACGTCCTCGAACTATAATCAGACTTTCGCGGTTCTTTTGCCAGCTGGAGGTGTTCATATTTCGCTCACTGAAGCTATTGCTTTTCCAAGGTAATCAGCCTAATTTCTGGTAGTCTTCCATCCAGCATATGGTTCCCGTCTTCAAGGACTGCACATGGCTTGAACCTTTTCCCGTAACAAATTTAAGTGGTGTGATACCACATCGTTATCGGAATGTTGAAGCTTCAGGTAGCTGGGGTTGTCACACAAACAATTTGATTGGAGTGATACCGGAAGGATTTGGGAACTTGACGGCGCTCAAGCGACTATATCTTCGCAGCAGCAATTTGATTGGTACCATCCTAGCTCTTGAATTTTAGCAGATATCAGATAAATGTGCATATAACTATTTGCCGCATTTACCTGACAATCAAATATAATAAGTCTAGGGCTCCATGTTTTAATTGTCATTTAGGGAAATTTGACTAAATGTAAAGAGGCATTTACATAATAAGTTGCGTGTATTAATAAGTATCCATTGACCTTGGTATGCATTACAAAGTTCGAAATCTAATGTAACTTTGTTTTACATCTTAGAATAAATATTTCAAAGCTAATTAATCTCATGTCACCAAAGCTAGAAACATCAATTCTCTACGAGGGACAATTCTAATAGAGATTCGGAATCTAAACAAATTGAAGATAGTGAACATCAACAATTAACAATCAGATTTCCTGTCCTTTGCCATTGGGGGTGTTCAATATTTCGTCATTGGAGACTATTACTTTTGCTGGTAATAGCCCAACTCTTTTTGCATTTTAGCTGAAATTAGACAAAAAAAGAGCTACATATTACTAGTTATATATTCTCAAACAATTAAATAATATATTGATTAGTAATTTGAAGGCTTGTATGAAGGAAATCCGGAGGTAAACAAATTATAGAATAACATAAAGGTAATTACTTATCAAACCTGAAGAAATAGTTGGTAACACTTTCGGTAACTAAAGAAGAATACAAAGAATTTTCTTATTAAACATATGTTGTAGTACAAAAGACCGTATAACATTTCCAGACGTAATAATCAAAATATGAATGACAGCATCACCTCAGCAAACTACCAAAGCTTAGGCTTCCCTTTTTTTAAAAAAATTTTGTGTGAAGTTATATATATATATATATATATATATATATATATATATAAGCTTGAATCTTTTTTTATGGTTTTTTCTAGATTTTATCATGTTTGTAATTATTAAGCATATTAATCTGCAAAAATATATGCATTTATATGAAAGAAAAAACAATTCCATGTTGATTATATACGCAAATTTGCCTTTCTATTGTCTTCAAAGCCTATTGACTTAAATATCTCTTGGTTGTTGTGAAAGTATTTTATCCGAAAAAAAGAAAGCAATTACTTGTGTGAAGGTTTTAAGTAAATTCTTTAAAACATTCTGACATGAGTAAATTAATCCATAGCATGCACTAACATTTGTAAACGTGGTAACTAACTCTCTAGATAGCATTCCGCACAAGCTTGGCCGCCTAAAGCATCTTGAAGAACTTGATTTGGGCTCCAATAGCCTAACTGGATCCATACCAGCCCAAATATTCAACATCTCGACACTGCAAGCACTATCCCTATACGCTTTCGGGAAGGCTTCTGTCATCCACGGGTTATGGATTGATCAACCTTGATGTGCGTGCTCTCTCTTGGAATGAGTTTGATGGAGTGATACCAGCCTCAATCTCAAACGCGTCTAAGCTGACTATTTTAGACTTGAGTGGAAATAGATTCAGCGGTCCAGTTCCAAACTCTCTTGGAAACCTAAGACTTCTAAGAGATTTGGATCTCGTTGATAATCATTTGACAACTGAACCTTCATCTAGAGAATTGAGCTTTATTAGTTACTTAACAAATTGTAAGTATCTGAAAGAATTAGTTTTTGCTGAAAATCCACTGCACGGTTTTCTTCCGATGTCAGTTGGGAATCTCTCAACTTCTATGGAGAGATTCCATGCATATGGTTGCGGAATCAAGGGAAGCATTCCCGATGCAATTGGGAATTTGAGCAGCCTAATGATTTTGAGTCTATATGGAAATCACCTGAGTGGGCCCGTTCCGAGCACAATGGAATACTTGCAAAATCTTCAAGCATTGGGTTTGAGTGCTAATCAATTAGGTGGTTCAATTCCAGATTGCATTTGCAAGTTAAAGAGATTGTACCAAATTGATCTGGGGCAAAACCAGTTTCGTGGGTCAATGCCATCATGCTTAAATAATATAAGTTCCTTGGGAGATATTGACTTTGCCGGGAACTTATTAAACTCAAGCACACCTGCTAGCTTGTGGAACCTCACTGATCTCTTGACGTTGAACCTGTCATATAATTCCTTGAGTGGCTCACTACCTTATGAAACTGGAAATTTGAAGGTAGTAACACTATTGGATTTGTCAGGAAATCACCTTAATGGGAATATTCCAAGTTCCTTAGGAGGCTTGCAAAGTTTAGCAAAGCTTTCATTAGCACAAAATAAACTTCAGGGACCTGTTCCAGACTCTCTCAATCAGATGTTAAGCTTGGAATTTTTGGATCTATCCAATAATAATCTATCAGGTACAATACCAAAGTCCTTGGAGACACTTTTATATCTCAAATACATTAATCTTTCTTTCAACTACTTAAGAGGAGAAATTCCCTCTAGTGGTCCTTTCGAGAACTTCACATATGAATCATTCATGTTTAATGATGACTTGTGTGGCGCTCAGAGATTTCATGTTCCTCCATGTCCTTCTCCTCGGATTCACAAATCCAGTCAGAAGAAAGTATTTCATATGCTAGGCATTCTATCAGGTATTGCAGCAACAACAATTGCTCTTACAACTGCTGCAATTTTACTTTTAAGATGCAGAAGAAAGGATGGGATTTCAAGAAACACTGATTTGTTGCCCATGGGATTGCCAAAAATGATTTCATACTATGAACTTGTGCAAGCAACCAATGGTTATGATGAAAGCAATTTACTTGGCAAAGGGGGTTTTGGATCTAAATATAAGGGTATTTTGACGGATGGGACAGTTGTAGCTGTGAAAGTTTTCACTTTACTAGCAGAAGTCACTTCCGGGAGTTTTGATACAGAGTGTGAAGTTCTACGCAACCTTCGCCATAGAAACCTAACCAAAGTGATTGGTAGCTGCTCTAACTTGGACTTTAAAGCCTTGGTGCTTGATTATAAGTCCAATGGGAGCCTTGAGAAATGGTTGTACTCCCACAACCATTGCCTGGATCTGCTGCAAAGGATAAGCATAATGATGGATGTTGCTTCTGCATTGGAATATCTCCATTTTAGTTATACAACACCAGTGGTTCACTGTGATCTGAAACCTAGCAACATATTACTCGATGAAAGTATGGTTGCTCATGTGAGTGATTTTGGTATGGCAAAGTTTTTGGATGAAGAAAATAGTGTTCTGCATACCAAGACACTTGCAACGCTTGGATACTTGGCACCAGGTTTGGCACATTTGACTTCTTTTTAGTTGCTTTTTTATCCGTTTTTTACGTGAATTATATGTCAATCTTCCAAGTTTTCTATTTTTTTCGCTTTAAGCGTGATGTATTACCTTTTACATCACAGAGTATGGACTTGAAGGGCAGGTGTCAAAGAGAGTTGATGTGTATAGTTTTGGCATTGTTTTGATGGAAACCTTTTCAAGAATGAAGCCGAGTGATGAGATGTTCAAAGATGATTTGAGCCTGAAGAGTTGGATTGAAGAATCTCTGCCTGATGCAACAACTCAGGTTATAGATGCAAACTTACTGGGGCGACAAGATGAGCATTTCAATGAGAAATTGGAGTGTATTTCAGTGATCTTCAAATTGGCTTTGAGTTGCTGTGCTGAATGCCCGCGAGATCGGACTAATATGAAGGATGTTGTGGCAGCACTTCAAAAGATAAAACGTCAAATTGAGTGTTTTCCGAATATCTTGGCATGAAAGTACGTTCTTTTACTTAATCCAACTGATCAAGTTTGTTCCACTCGAATAATCTTTTCAATGTCTTTTGTTGCAGGATGATGCCAAGATTTGAAACATGAAGCAAAATAAGTTATATTATCCACCTTAAGTATGCTGATATATCAATAATATATTATTAAGATGCCAAAGTTTTCTTTCTCGTGTCTAAACATCTTGTTCTGTCAATCTATTTGTTTGTACCGAGTTTCAAGTTCATTTTCTTAGTTGTCATTTGAAAGGCATCCAGAGGAAAAACTGCATTTGCATAGTTCTGTTTCATGACAATCTTTAGTTCTTTCCGTCAAATAGTGTCCTTCAAATAGTATCCTTCCCAAATTTCGCCTGTTGAATATATAGTTAGCGTCCCTTTTGTTAATTCATTCCACTTTGGGTTGCAACCATTACCACATAATCGTTATTGATGAAATGCGTAATCTGTTAGGGGTTCATTAATCACACCAACCAAAGCAAGAAATCATTTAACCTTTTCTAATAGGACTCTGGAAAGTTCGAATCCTTTCAATTATAGAACTCACAGTTTGGCCTAGTATATTCTTTGTCACTGTCCAAGTTATACTCTAAGCTATGGTCCGGTAAGGCCAATTTGAACATTTTTGCCTTTTTGAACCTGTATTTGAAAACAAGCAGTACTTTAAAAAAAAAATGGTTTTGCATTAACTAAATGTATAGAAAGTATCTCTTTGGTATGGCCTCGCATGAGATCCCTCCAGACCACTTCAGTTGTGAGTTAGAAGATGCGAAAACAATGAATAAGTTGTTTTGAATATTATGCATCAAATGAATAATCCTACTACAATATGATTAAACCTATGTCGCTACCCACTGTCGCGCCCCACTTTTTTGATAAAAAATAAAATGATTGTTTTTGGGATTTTATTAATTTGGAAAAAAAGTGAATTTTTTGATAAAAATAAAAATGGGTCTAAATGGGACTTTTGAAAATGCGACGATTTGACCCAAGAAAAATAGTTCAAAAAGGGTTTTTTATATGAAAAATGGAGTCGCCACTTGGTATAGAGTTAGGGTGTACCAAGTCACCCAAAAAGTGAATTTTTTAAGGAAAAAAGTAAGAAAACCCTTTTGAACGACTCCTAGTCTACGCAAACAAAGAAAAAGGTTCGGGAGTCACATTTGACGAAGGGGAAGGCAAGAATAAAAATCCAAGGCACCCCTTCGACCTAGCCAAGGCTAGTTGCGTGATTTAACCCTTATTTTCCTAATTTTTTTTCTACCCAAGGTATGTATGCAAATTGGATATGACTAATGGATGAGAAATGCAATCTTAAGTCTAAGAAATGTCTCTGATGAGGCTTTTGATCCCATTCACATGAATTGTGAAGGTCAATAAGAAAAGACCTCATAGAAAATCATGAATGATGCAAATGAGGACTCAAATGAGAGTGTAAGTGTGCAAAGTGTAGAAAAAAGTGCATGTGTGCAATTTGAAAGTGTTTGTGTGCAAATGAATAAAAATATAAATGCTCGTGTGCAAGCGAATGAAAATAGTAAATATATAAGTAAAATAGGTACAATGTGTGAAGTGAAAAGTAAAGAAAGTGAATAAGTGTGTGAATATGACATGTGGATTTAAAATATATAATTAGTGAGGAAAATAGTGAGAAAATGATATGAAAATGCATGAACTTAGAGGAATGCATCAGGTCGGGTACGGGAATGACCTCTAGTTTTTGTGATTTTAATTTTCCCTTTGATTAGAAGGAAAAACTAGCGTGCTAAGGCTATTTTGAAGCCACACTCGCTCGTTTCCCTTACCCAAGGGGGTTTTCACGCAAATGAACCCTAACTAGCATGAGATGCAAGTCCTAAAGTGAAGGGGAAGGTGTTTGAGGAACATGCCAAATGATAAACTAAAGAAAAATGCGTGATATGTGGTGATCATGCACTTAATGAAAAAGGAAAAAAAAGAACCTATTGGGTCTAGCATTGGACTAGCTCTTTCTATGACATCCTACTATCATTAGATTAGTGAAAAAGATGAACCACAACTAGCGTTGGACTAGTGTGGTGACGTACATTCATCCATCACACTCATTCAGGTTATGAAAAGCGAGTAGACATGCCAAAACACTCATAAACATATAGCACATAACACTTAGCATGCTCGACTAGATGCAAGGACCTAACAAAGCAAATTAACACATAGTAACTAAGCATGCAAGACAAATAAGACGGTTAAAGCCCTAACTATTACATTTGCTAGCTAAAACAAAGGGGAAAGGGAAAATGGACCAAATTACTTGCTACGCCCTATCTATTACAAGCCAAGAGGTGTACACATACCCCATTAATAGAAATCGAAAGTAAATGAAATAAATGAAATGAAATAATGAGCGGCTAGGAAAGCAAGTAGACATGCAAATTTCTCACGTAGCACGTTGGTTCACATAGGAGAGACACAAAAAGGGATAAAAGAAATTATACCGCCCCCTTTGAATGGTGTCCAAATGGAAGAAAAATGGCTTCAAAACAATAAAAAGGTCACGGTACCTCAAATAGTAAAGTATAACAAAGTCACCAAATCTCTCCTAATTGCAATTTAAATGAAATCAAAATAATACATAATTTCCAATAAAGGGATCCACCAAGGACCCAATTGCAAGCATTCATCAAGCATTTAAAGCCAATTAAAACATTTTAGAAAATTTGAAAGTCCAAGAGTAAGAAAAAGGCCAAAGCCAATTTATTTCAGAAAATTCAAGAAGATAGGCGAACACAAGCTCATTTAGACACCAAGTTTCACAATCCATGCATTAAGCATCACCTTAGCAAAACATGATAACCAATGAAGGCAAACAAGCAATTGAATTGAAATATTAGTGCTGCCAAAGACTCAATTGTAAACACTAACCAAGCATTCAAGCTTAATCAAACACTTTTAAGAACTTCAAGGGTCCAAGGGCAAAGAGAAAGGCTAATAATAGTTCAGGTTGCAAATACTTTAGGACTCAATTTCAAGAACATGGAATGACCTCGGGCCATAATGCATTGCTGCAAAAATCACAGGGACCCAATTGATTAGTTTTCTCAAATTTGTGGGTCATAAAAGCATAAGGTAAAACTTGAGGGGGTTTAGAGGCAATTTTTGGAAGTCATATTCATGCAGACTCATGCAAACAACGTAGAAGCTCTTCTGCAATTTCTGCCGCAACTCTTGCATCTCCAAACCAGGCATGTTTCATACCAGAAAAATGCACAAAACCCATTGTTTGCTAAACCGACTCAGCTAATGGCTTAACAAACTAAAACTTAGATCAAAGAAGCAAGATCATCAAATGTTTTTCCCAGCTTTAACCTTAAACTCCTACATTCAGCATAAGGTTCAGAGGGAAAAGAGTGCAGAAATCTGGAACATATGCAAACATTTGAAGAAAGAAAGCTGCTGCAACTTCACGTAATCTCAGCAAACCAAATTTATGCCACGCTTTGAAACAAATTCCAATCAAAACATGGCTGAACATGTCTAAATAATGCACTTGTTGGAAAAGTTTCATGCAGGTTTTCATTCAAAGCTACAAAACAAGCTTCTGCAAATCAAGAACCAACGCATGCTGCTGCCCTTTTTGTTTCCAAAACTTCAGCAATTTTTAGCAGCAAATACATCCATTTCATCATACAAACAAGTTCACCAAACCAGAAATTATTGACCCAAATCAAAACATGAAATTTTGTTTGCAGGATTAAGATGACAAATCTGATTTTTGATCGACAGAGAAAAGGAAAGTGCAGCAAAGTTTTTCGGCAATTCTTATCCGCAAAGCTTTCCACAGCTCCTAAACACACTCAAATTCAATATGAACTAAAACAACAAGACAACCACCTAATCATCTCACTTTGCAACACAAAACTTTAGGATTTGAAGCACAAAATTCAGGTAGAGAAAGCGTGCAGCACTGGATATAAAACTGCTGCAATTTCCTTGGTTTCTTGACCAAGCACAGAAAAATCAGCGTTATCCACTTCGTTAGAAGCCAAGTAATTTAAACGCCAAATCTAATCATTCTAATGAGGTTGAATACTGAATTTAAAACACAAACCAAAAGGCATGCACCTGCAACTTTCCTCCTATTTGGCCATGAGACAATGATGAAACCAGATTCATCAAAGTTCAAACCGTGAAACAAGGAGGAACCGTAACATTTTTAGCACATTCAAAAGGACAACTAGTTATGAAAAACTGCAGCAAAGATGCAAGAGAAAAGGCCCGTGGCAAACATGCTCAGGATACACCAATTAACAAACAAAACTGAAACTTGCACATAACAGGAACCTTAGTAACCAATCAAATGATCATTGCGGCAATAAAACAAACAGCTCCAATCTTGTTGCTGCAATTTTGTTCCAACTTCCAACACCAAATTCAGACCCAATCACATACCTTAACCAAGTTTTCTTGATATAACATCCGAACTTAGAACTAAACAAACAAAATTTTGACAATCGAACAAGCAAAGACATAGGAAGGAACTCAAAACGTAGAAATAATTGCTGCAACTAACCTTCACTTGACACATAAAGCTAACGATTTTTATGCCTTACCAACATAAATTTCTGTTATACTAGAATCACAAGCTGCAAAACAACATGCAAGCTCTCGGTTCCTCACTTTAGGTCCAACTCACATTTTTTATATATCAAAATTCCCTTCAGCCACAAATTATTAGTCACGGCTTAAAACCAACATGCAACCCGTATTCAGCTACATGCATGATCAAACAAACAGCTACCCATCAGATTTAATCCAAAACCAATTTCGGATGTCATAAAAAAAAAACATCTAACCAGAATTTCATCCAATTCTCTCGGTTGACATGCATGCAACCAGTTTTCTGTTTCATTTTCTTTTCTTGTTTAATCCGAACTGATTACCCTCGCGTATAGCATAATCATTTAGTTTCCAGCTAGCTAAGCACATAACTAACTCAGATTATCATGAGTTGGTCAAATAAAGTTGCAAATTTCCAGCTTAAGCTCTCGGCAACCACAGTTCCTTCAACATCAGATTTTTCTGTGACTTAATCTAACATCTAACCACACAACCACCACATGCAAGCCCATAGTCAACACCTCCTACCCTTAACTAGTCAATTTAATTCCAGAAATTACCTCAGCTTGGAGTACACACACACGATTAGCAGCAGAAATTATTTTCCTCCCCTCGGCAGTCCAGAAAAATGCAGACCGCTAGCTCTCTCCCTCTCTCCCTTGCTCTGGCTTGCGGCTGGATGAGGGAAATCTGGTCTCAAGCTCTTCTCCAGCTCACGGATGGAAGACAGGCTAAATCGCAAGTCTCTCTCTTCTCTCTCTAGTTTACGGACCGAAAGAAAAGAAAATGGAAGCTCGGCTCTCTCTTGCGCTCCACTCGCAACTCACGGGCAGAAAAGAAATGGACGTGTGATAATTGTGGTGAATTGGAAATGGTATCCAGTGTAGTGTGTGGTTAGTGGAATGCATATATTGAGGTATTTGTGAGTGGGGTTGGTCGACAATAGAAATGGAAGGTGCTGGAATAGAAGTGGGAATTGGAACCGGCAGAAGTGAATGTGATTTTTTGATTGATTTTTTTTTTGTTTCTTTGTTTTTTTTTCGCCTTAATTATTTAACAAAAATAATAGTAAAACTAAAATAATAATAAAAACAACAATTTTAATTACAAACACATCGAAATAAACAAACTAAAAATAACAAAATTACCATTTTCGATCTTTTCTTTCATTTTTCATCATTTCTCATCATTTTTTTTTCTTTTTTTCTTTTTTTTTTCAAAATAAATTAACAAAAATAAACAAAATGCCAAAAAATTAAATTTTTTTTTTCTTTTCTCTCCTCTTTTCTTTTCACTTTCTCATTTTCATTCATTTTCCAAGAGATTCTATGCTAACAGCTTAAAAATAAAAATAAAACTAGAAACTAAAACTAAAAATCGAATAAAACTAAAATGAAAAAATTAAAAATAAACAGCAAATGAAATTACACCAAAATTTGGTGTCTACAGTTTGCCCCTCTTTGTCTGAGTTTTGAAAAAATTTGAGACAAAGAAGTAGACACCAAATACTTACCTGTGTTATTCGGCTGCAATGGACGCTTCTGAAATGAGGATCGACCTCTTTAACATTTTTTTGTTTTTTTTTTGTTTTTTTTTTGAAATGGAATTGACCCAAACAGGAAATCTTAAAACGGGACTGACCTGAGCAGAAATTTAAAATTGGGACTGACTAGAGAAGGAAATTCAAATCATGGGACTGGCCCGAACAAGCTTTAATCGCGGGACTGACCCGAATGAGCTTTTGAATCGTGGGACTGACCCGAATGAGCTTTTGATCGAGGGACTGACCCGAAAATACTTTTGATCGAGGGACTGACCCGAATGAGCTTTTGATCGAGGGACTGACCCGAAAATGCTTTTGATCGAGGGACTGACCCGAAAATGTTTTTGATCGAGGGACTGACCCGAAAATGTTTTTGATCGAGGGACTGACCCGAAAATGCTTTTGATCATCGGTCAGTGGGATTAAACCCGATCCTGCCGTGACGAAATTTGATTCGATTTTGGTTTTTGATTGATGATTTTTGCTTCTTTTTGACTTTTCAAAATCTTTACAAAAAATTAATTTGCCCCAGTATGATGAATTTTTGCTATTTGAGTCCAGAGTTGATTCTGTATCGCCATGCTGTTGCATTTTTTGATGAAATTTGCTTGCGACATTTTCAATCTGCCTTTGTTCATTAGGACTCTTTCCGACACCGATTTCAGTGCAAGGTGTGATTGTTTTCATCCATGCATGAAATTTCCTGCAAAAGAGAAAAAATAAAGGAATTGCCACCATTATTTGATCCGTTTGTCCTTGAGAATCGTGTAAACATGAGTCTTTGGATGCCTTCGTCAAAGTTGACCGTGGCATCTGACTTGGTTGGATTTGTCATTTCTAAACGTCTCTGATTTTTCCCGACTAACCGAGCGTGCATTTTGCCATATTGTGAAGCTTGCGTAACCGACCTTGCTGAATTTCAACCATTTTCGCAAGATGACTGAACCCAAGTATGCTTTGAATAAACCATGGGGTTATCATTCACCAAAATTCGATGATTAAAAAGTAATTTCACCTATCATGCAGAAATGAATATGTGAAAGAATGCAAACACAAACCATTTGTGCTTAAAGCCTACAAAAATGCCATGAATACAAGCAATTGAGAAAAAATGAGCTTCCTAAGAATGAATTTGCTAAAGAAATATTTTTACAAAACGACACAGTTTTGGCCAACGGATGTCATATTCGAGTCCCTGAATATCTTTGTTCTGCAATTCGACACTGGCAGAAGTATTATGAAGAGAAATTCCAAATGAACCAAGTCATCAACTGTTCTTCCTCGTGTTTGCTCATTGAAGAAACCTACCTAGCGCCCTTTCGGGTTTTTACCAAGGTTGCCCCCACCTTTTTTTTTTTTTAAGGTGCACTCTCGGATTTTCACCTACGGCAGCAAATGGAAGAGCTTGACCATGATCGACTCAGGAAGGTAAGTTGAAGATTGCTGACATCAGTAAAATGCGCTTCTCTTATAAACCTAAGCGAAGGCATTATGGACATCACTTGCCAGTTGATTAGCAAATTTTCTTGATAGAAATACAGCAAGGGACGAAAGTCAGGACTTTTGTCTTTTGTAATGAGGTCAGGTGGGATGTTTCAAGAAAGGTTGAGGCCTGAAAGCAGGTATGATGAAAGGTGTGAAATAACCTGAGATTGCATCATTTTGAAATCATCTTAATTTCGAACGAAACTGAGGGAAATTTGCCCCAGTTTGATTGAATTCTCTCTCTTTGCATTTTTCATTGCATTTCCCTCACTTTTACATTTTTCCTCAAAGCTAAATTTGCCCTAGTGTGGGTTTTCTTGTCGTCTCTTTTTTTTTCTTTTCTCTTTTTTTCTTTTTCAAAAATAAATTTGCCCCAGTGTGGGGTTTGCCTTGATCATTTTTCTTTTCTCTTTTTCTCTTTTTTTTTTTCAAAATGAATTTGCCCCAGTGTAGGGTTTGCAATCCTCAGCGGCTGCCAAACGAAAATTATTGTTCTGATAGCTCAAAAGGGATGACTAGGGATAAAATGTTTCAATTGGAAAGGAAGATGGCCTGACTTTTGCCTCGTCTCTTGCTCGATTTCCTAAAAGAAATTTGCGTAATCAAATAAAGAATTTCTTACACATGTCCGAGTTGATACGTTGAGGGAATGTCTGTCCTTCCATCCCTCCTTTGAACACCCAATAAGCTTTGTCAATTTGAAGCAAATTTGCCTTTGACTTCGTCTTTCATCGCTTTAGCACTTTGTTTCCTTTTTCAGAAGATCGGTGGCGGATCCTTTTGTTATGAACATAGGCCATGAATTTTGACAAAATTGGTCATGGTATATAGCATTCAACTGCTTTCCATTAATCAGAATCAATCGTTAACGATACTGCTTTAACCAATCAACTTTCAACCTGGCTGGAAAGGGATTTTCTCAAATGAAGGGATTTATCAATGAAGGGATTTCCAAATGAAAGGATTTTTCTAGTGAAGGGATTCATCAATGAAGGGATTTTTCCAGTGAAGCGATTTTCAATGAAGGGATTTTTCAATGGTTTTCCTCAATGAAAGCTTTCTCAATGAAGGATTTCTCAATGAAGGCATTCTCAATGAGGGCTTTTTAATGGAGGAATTTCCAATAAAAGGTTTCATCAAATTCCAGAACAGTGATATTCAAATAGTCAAATAACCTCACCTTTGGCCATCTCAAAAATCAGAATCATAACCAGACAAACAAACAATCAAAATGAGCATTTCATGAAACTCCAAATCAAAGCAGAAACAAAACAAAACTTGATTGCAAAAAAAAAACGCTTTCATGAAACTATTTACATATGCAAGAAAAAGTTTTCGTGAACTTTAGTAAATGACAACCCCTAGATTTATCGAAATTCCCTTTGTGAGGGAAGATAGTTAGCCATCCAAATTGCGCAGAATTCCTTCAGGATTTTCAAATTTCGTCATTTGTAGTGGATGCTTCAAAAGTGTCCTTGTGTTCAGGGAAAGGATTTGTACTTATGCTCGACCCTTGTTCACCTCTTTTCTTTAGCAATATTTCCCCTGCCTCGATCATGTCTTGAATTTTGTGCTTAAGTGCCCTGCAATCGGCGGTTGAGTGGCCAGGTACTCCCGAATGATAGGAACAAATAGCATGTGGATTGTACCCAGCAGGCATGCCATGAAGGTAAATTGGAGGGGGAATCACGCCTATTTTGTTGGCAGCCTTCAATTGCTCATACAATTGGTCTAAAGGCCTGCCTAGGTTGGTGAAAGTTCGGGTACGACTTTGATGGTAGGTTTCAGTGGGTCGGGGATAGTTGTAGATGGGTCTATTTGGTGGGGGAAATCTTTGGTGGTAAGGAGGTCGAGGACGAGTTTGTTGAAAGTTTGGTTGAGATATTTGGGAAGGGGTTGTAGGCAGGTTGGCATAATTTGGGCGAGGTCGAGGATTAGTGGTATTGGCGTGATAAACGGGATGATGGTTTGAATGGTAAGGGTTTGAGTAGGTAGGGTATTGTCGAGGTCTGGGTCTTGGGACAGGGTTTTGATTCCAGGTGAAGGCAGTTTCTCCCTCTTTCTTTTGGAATTGCGGGTTCTTCCCACTAGTCCCCTGACCTTGCAAAGCATCCAACTGTGACTTGAGGGTAGAGACATTAACAATCTTCCCAACTTTCACGAAATCATCAAATTCCTCAAGCTTATTAACAATAGCAGCGAACGAGCATCCAGTCATGCGAAAAATTTCTTCGAAATATGGAGGATCATGTGCCTTAATGAAAGTGCGTATGATTTCGTCCTCAGTCATCGGTGGCTCGACTTTGGCAGCTATTTTCCTCCACCTCTTGGCATAAGTCTTGTGATCCTCGGAGGGTTTTCTTTTTGTTCCTTCCAACGTATTTCGTGTTGGAGCCAGCTCGCAGTTATACTCATATTGCCTTACAAAAGCATTGGACAAGTCAATCCAGGTTTTTACTTCTTCGGACTTCAAATTTGAGTACCAATCGAGGGCATCCCCCTCCAGACTTTCCGGGAACAACCTTAGAGGCAGGTTCTCGTCGTCTACAGGCTTTCCCAACTTGTTAGCAAATAGTCGGAGGTGTGTCTTGGGATTACCCGTCCCATCGTACTTGTTAAACTTAGGGGTTTTGAACCCCTCAGGCAATTGCACATTGGGAAAGAGACAAAGCTCATCGTAGTCCAGGACTCCTTGCTTGTTCAACCCTTGACTCTTCCTCATAAACTCATCAAAACGATCAAGGCGTTTGAGCAGCTTTATATCAACGGGAGCAGAAGATTCCCCCATTTCTGCCTTGGTTTGAACAATATGGTCTGGTAGGAATGGCTCAGCAATAGGGTGATAAAAGGTATGTGGCTCAGGTGGTATATTTGAAGTGATTTGGGGTGGTGGACCTCGCGTGTGAGTAAGAAGAAATGAAGGATGAGGAGGGTAAGTGTATGGCAAATTTGTGGTGGGATAGGTGAAAGTTTCTTCGGGTGCAATAGGAAATGATGGAGTAACAGTGGCATGGGCCG
Organism: Coffea eugenioides; assembly: GCF_003713205.1. NCBI lineage: Eukaryota > Viridiplantae > Streptophyta > Magnoliopsida > Gentianales > Rubiaceae > Coffea > Coffea eugenioides. Next base: position 32,341 of record NW_020861799.1, read on the forward strand.
AAGGTAGGACAAACGGCTCTTGCTCAGGCTGTCTGGCGGGTACAGGTTCGGGTTGAACTCCGCTGCTAATTAGCTCATCATTCAACTTCTTTTGGGCGGCCATCTCAGACGCCATCTCTCCAAACTTGGTAAGCATCTCAGTCAACTGAATCCCCAAACTTGCAGTCTCGGGTTGAGCGGTAGTAGCAGACCTATCTGACTGTTCCGGTTGTGAACTCATGTTTACACGACTCCTCTGGGCTTGACTACGGGATCGCGTTATGATGGGGCTTCGACGAGAAGTTATATTTAAATATTACCTGAGAAATTTTGAAAGATTGCCTTTAGATTTAACCCTTGCTTAGTTATTCCAATAAAAACAAAGAAAAAGAAAAGAAAAAAAACAAGAGTTAGTAGATATTCAGAAAATTCGGATGCATGTCCTATGGGGGAACCCTTTTGTGCCAAGGGTAGGCCTAGCATGAAAATGCAGTCCTCCAGAGCAGGCACTATACAATACCTGATGGATCCGATCGACTGATCGTGTGAAGAATGATTTGAAAAATTTGGCCACTTGGAGTGAGAAGAGACATTTGCCCTAAAACATGAGGACGAAGTCGGAACGGATTGCTTGCTTTGATCTACACATAAAATGATTTGTGAAAGGGATTGCCATGTCTCGATTAATTTATTCAATGAACCCTAAAGGGGAAAAAGCGAGTCAAATGGATAAAATTGGTGATTTATTCAAAATCGACCGATTTACCTAAAAATAGGTAAGCTGGATAACATTGACGATTTATTCAAAATTGATCGAATAGATAGACTTGGTCAACTGAATTGAATGAAATTGATGATCTCTTCAAAATCAACTTGATTTCGCCCTAAAAATGGATAAATTGGCCAAATGAATGAAATGGAGTTAATGAAATCGGCCAAATCACCCTAAAAGGGTAAATTGGTCAAATGAATTGATGATTCATTCAGAAATCGACCGGATGACCCTAAAAAGGGTAAATTGGTCAAATGAATTGATTTATTCAAAAATTGACCGGATGACCCTAAAAAGGGTAAATTGGTAAAATGATGGCTCATTCAAAATTAATTGACAAAACGGATCGACTGAATCGTTCGGCCATTGGTGGTTTCAAAAAAATAGTCTATGAGCCTTCTAAAATCACGATTTGGCCTCAATTTATTAATTGTCTCAACGATAAGGAATTATTTGTGAATTTCTTCCAATTAACGTCCTTTACGCAAGGGAATTTTACCAATTTTGATAAAAAAATGGCCAAAAAGTGATTCCTAGACGCTCATATCCTAATGTGCAAAAGTTGCTTTATTCTCTTCAAAAGGATCGGATCCTTACCTTATCTTGTGCACTACCCCTTTGGATGGTACAAGAAAGGTAAACGTGCAGGTCTCATTGGATTATATATCCAAGACATGGGGTGGTTTATTTCTAAAATGGGATTCCCTATGTGGCATTCCCTTCTAAGGTAGATGCATGATGCCATTCTTATCAAAGCAAGGAAAAATGCAATTTGAAATGAGACGTGACCTAAGGAGCCCTTTGTTTGCCAGGGTAGGCCTAAAATGGTATGGCATTATTAGTTTATGAACAAAATATACTATAATTGTTAAACATGTAATAGCTATCTATAACGGTAGGCTCTAAAAGAAGGTCACGCCAGACCCCTTATTTCCTAATGTTTGTGAATGCAAAGGCGAGAGACAAAGAAAGTTAGTTTAACACATAACACGTTGGACAGTTAAATGATATAAAAAGCAGGAAAAATAAATAAGGAGAAGGGTGGGATCCCTCCCCTCGTGAGTGGTGTCCCTAATAGGGTAAGGCAGACTCTACCTTAGGCGAACTACATGAATGCATGAGGTTGGGGTTCACTAATGCATCTAACTCGATAAGCTCAGGTCCCCAAGCCTTCAGACTCGTGGCCAAGGGTCATCACTCCCAAGGCCCTTTGTCGGTGGCTCGAGCGATTCCCCAAACACCGCTACGCACACGTCGTGTTACGGCTGCATGTTTGAGTGAATCTATAAAAATCCTCAACCTTCGACTAAAAACTAAAGGTTAGTAACCCAAAGTTTAAAGCGGAAGATTGAGTGACCCATTGGATCGTGCTACGCACACGTCGTGACACGATCACACGTCCAAGTGGGTCTCCTAATCCTAAAAGGGTGGAGTGGCGTGACAAGCCACTAAAAAAAAAAAATAAAGGGGGATGAATAGTAAAGCGTATGCGCGTATGATAGTGCACGTTTTGGAGGGGAGGGATCGAGAACCAACGCGTGGCTCTAAGGGTGACACACACCCCCCCCAAAATGCAAATGCAAACCGCGAGATAAAGCAAGTACAATCATACATCCAATCATCCAATCATACATATGTGAGTGAGGGAGTAGTTTGATATGCGCGTACGTGGCAAAAAGTCCTAGAAAGGGAAAATGCAATCCTAATATCCAAATGCTATACATAAAAAGGGTAGAAAAAAGGAAAAGAATGGCTAAATCAAATGTTTGGACCCACTTAGGAAGTCCCCAGTGGAGTCGCCAACTGTCGCGCCCCACTTTTTTTGGAAAAAATAAAATGATTTGTTTTTGGGATTTTATTAGTTTGGAAAAAAAATGAATTTTTTGATAAAAATAAAAATGGGTCTAAATGGGACTTTTGAAAATGCGACGATTTGACCCAAGAAAAATAGTTCAAAAAGGGTTTTT
>NW_020861799.1:42987-107442 GCF_003713205.1 Coffea eugenioides
TCCAATAAAAACAAAGAAAAAGAAAAGAAAAAACAAGAGTTAGTAGATATTCAGAAAATTCGGATGCATGTCCTATGGGGGAACCCTTTTGTGCCAAGGGTAGGCCTAGCATGAAAATGCAGTCCTCCAGAGCAGGCACTATACAATACCTGATGGATCCGATCGACTGATCGTGTGAAGAATGATTTGAAAAATTTGGCCACTTGGAGTGAGAAGAGACATTTGCCCTAAAACATGAGGACGAAGTCGGAACGGATTGCTTGCTTTGATCTACACATAAAATGATTTGTGAAAGGGATTGTCATGTCTCGATTAATTTATTCAGTGAACCCTAAAGGGGAAAAAGCGAGTCAAATGGATAAAATTGGTGATTTATTCAAAATCGACCGATTTACCTAAAAATAGGTAAGCTGGATAACATTGACGATTTATTCAAAATTGATCGAATAGATAGACTTGTCAACTGAATTGAAGAAATTGGAGATCCCTTCAAAATCAACTTTGACTTGCGTCCCTAAGAATGGATAAATTGGCCAAAGTGAATGAAATGGAGTTATGAAATCGGCCCAAATCAACCCTAAAAGGGTAAATGGGTCAAATGGTAATTGTATTCAAAAATCGACCAGATGACCCTAAAAAGGGTAAATTGGTCAAATGAAATTGATTTATTCAAAAGTAGACCGAATGACCCTAAAAAGGGTAAATTGGTAAAATGATGGTTCATTCAAAATTAATTGACAAAACGGATCGACTGAATCGTTCGGCCATTGGTGGTTTCAAAAAAATAGTCTATGAGCCTTCTAAAATCACGATTTGGCCTCAATTTATTAATTGTCTCAACGATAAAGGAATTATTTGTGAATTTCTTCCAATTAACGTCCTTTACGCAAGGGAATTTTACCAATTTTGATAAAAAATGGCCAAAAAGTGATTCCTAGACGCTCATATCCTAATGTGCAAAAGTTGCTTTATTCTCTTCAAAAGGATCGGATCCTTACCTTACCTTGTGCACTACCCCTTTGGATGGTACGAGAAAGGTAAACGTGCAGGTCTCATTGGATTATATATCCGAGACATGGGGTGGTTTATTTCTAAAATGGGATTCCCTACGTGGCATTCCCTTCTAAGGTAGATGCATGATGCCATTCTTATCAAAGCAAGGAAAAATGCAATTTGAAATGAGACGTGACCTAAGGAGGCCTTTGTTTGCCAGGGTAGGCCTAAAATGGTATATACTATAATTGTTAAACATGTAATAGCTATCTATAACGGTAGGCTCTAAAAGAAGGTCACGCCAGACCCCTTATTTCCTAATGTTTGTGAATGCAAAGGCGAGAGACAAAGAAAGTTAGTTTAACACATAACACGTTGGACAGTTAAATGATATAAAAAGCAGGAAAAATAAATAAGGAGAAGGGTGGGATCCCTCCCCTCGTGAGTGGTGTCCCTAATAGGGTAAGGCAGACTCTACCTTAGGTGAACTACATGAATGCATGAGGTTGGGGTTCACTAATGCATCTAACTCGATAAGCTCAGGTCCCCAAGCCTTCAGACTCGTGGCCAAGGGTCATCACTCCCAAGGCCCTTTGTCGGTGGCTCGAGCGATTCCCCAAACACCGCTACGCACACGTCGTGTTACGGCTGCATGTTTGAGTGAATCTATAAAAAACCCTCAACCTTCGACTAAAAACTAAAGGTTATCAACCCAAAGTTTAAAGCGGAAGATTGAGTGACCCATTGGATCGTGCTACGCACACGTCGTGTCACGATCACACGTCCAAGTGGGTCTCCTAATCCTAATAGGGTGGAGTGGCGTGACAAGCCACTAAAAAGAAAATAAAGAGGGATGAATAATAAAGCGTATGCGCGTATGATAGTATACGTTTTGGAGGGGAGGGATCGAGAACCAACGCGTGGCTCTAAGGGTGACACACACCCCCCCCAAAATGCAAATGCAAAGCGCGAGATAAAGCAAGTACAATCATACATCCAATCATCCAATCATACATACGTGAGTGAGGGAGTAGTTTGATATGCGCGTACGTGGCAAAAAGTCCTAGAAAGGGAAAATGCAATCCTAATATCCAAATGCTATACATAAAAAGGGTAGAAAAAAGGAAAAGAATGGCTAAATCAAATGCTTGGACCCACTTAGGAAGTCCCCAGTGGAGTCGCCAACTGTCGCGCCCCACTTTTTTTTGGAAAAAATAAAATAATTGTTTTTTTGTGATTTTATTGGTTTGGAAAAAGTGAATTTTTTGATAAAAATAAAAATGGGTCTAAATGGGACTTTTGAAAATGCGACGATTTGACCCAAGAAAAATAGTTCAAAAAGGGTTTTTTATATGAAAAATGGAGTCGCCACTTGGTATAGAGTTAGGGTGTACCAAGTCACCCAAAAAGTGAATTTTTTAAGGAAAAAAGTAAGAAACCCTTTTGAACGACTCCTAGTCTACGCAAACAAAGAAAAAGGTTCGGGAGTCACATTTGACGAAGGGGAAGGCAAGGATAAAAATCCAAGGCACCCCTTCGACCTAGCCAAGGCTAGTTGCGTGATTTAACCCTTATTTTCCTAATTTTTCTACCCAAAGTATGTATTTGCAAATTGGATATGACTAATGGATGAGAAATGCAGTCTTAAAGTCTAGAAATGTCTCTGATGAGGCTTTTGATCCCATTCACATGAATTGTGAAGGTCAATAAGGAAAGACCTCATAGAAAATCATGAATGATGCAAATGAGGACTCAAATGAGAGTGTAAGTGTGCAAAGTGTAGAAAAAAGTGCATGTGTGCAATTTGAAAGTGTTTGTGTGCAAATGAATAAAAATATAAATGCTCGTGTGCAAGCGAATGAAAATAGTAAATATATAAGTAAAATAGGTACAATGTGTGAAGTGAAAAGTAAAGAAAGTGAATAAGTGTGTGAATATGACATGTGGATTTAAAATATATAATTAGTGAGGAAAATAGTGAGAAAATGATATGAAAATGCATGAACTTAGAGGAATGCATCAGGTCGGGTACGGGAATGACCTCTAGTTTTTGTGATTTTAATTTTCCCTTTGATTAGAAGGAAAAACTAGCGTGCTAAGGCTATTTTGAAGCCACACTCGCTCGTTTCCCTTACCCAAGGGGGTTTTCACGCAAATGAACCCTAACTAGCATGAGATGCAAGTCCTAAAGTGAAGGGGAAGGTGTTTGAGGAACATGCCAAATGATAAACTAAAGAAAAATGCGTGATATGTGGTGATCATGCACTTAATGAAAAAGGAAAAAAAAGAACCTATTGGGTCTAGCATTGGACTAACTCTTTCTATGACATCCTACTATCATTAGATTAGTGAAAAAGATGAACCACAACTAGCGTTGGACTAGTGTGGTGACGTACATTCATCCATCACACTCATTCAGGTTATGAAAAGCGAGTAGACATGCCAAAACACTCATAAACATATAGCACATAACACTTAGCATGCTCGACTAGATGCAAAGACCTAACAAAGCAAATTAACACATAGTAACTAAGCATGCAAGACAAATAAGACGGTTAAAGCCCTAACTATTACATTTGCTAGCTAAAACAAAGGGGAAAGGGAAAATGGACCAAATTACTTGCTACGCCCTATCTATTACAAGCCAAGAGGTGTACACATACCCCATTAATAGAAATCGAAAGTAAATGAAATAAATGAAATGAAATAATGAGCGGCTAGGAAAGCAAGTAGACATGCAAATTTCTCACGTAGCACGTTGGTTCACATAGGAGAGACACAAAAAGGGATAAAAGAAATTATACCGCCCCCTTTGAATGGTGTCCAAATGGAAGAAAAATGGCTTCAAAACAATAAAAAGGTCACGGTACCTCAAATAGTAAAGTATAACAAAGTCACCAAATCTCTCCTAATTGCAATTTAAATGAAATCAAAATAATACATAATTTCCAATAAAGGGATCCACCAAGGACCCAATTGCAAGCATTCATCAAGCATTTAAAGGCAATTAAAACATTTTAGAAAATTTGAAAGTCCAAGAGTAAGAAAAAGGCCAAAGCCAATTTATTTCAGAAAATTCAAGAAGATAGGCGAACACAAGCTCATTTAGACACCAAGTTTCACAATCCATGCATTAAGCATCACCTTAGCAAAACATGATAACCAATGAAGGCAAACAAGCAATTGAATTGAAATATTAGTGCTGCCAAAGACTCAATTGTAAACACTAACCAAGCATTCAAGCTTAATCAAACACTTTTAAGAACTTCAAGGGTCCAAGGGCAAAGAGAAAGGCTAATAATAGTTCAGGTTGCAAATACTTTAGGACTCAATTTCAAGAACATGGAATGACCTCGGGCCATAATGCATTGCTGCAAAAATCACAGGGACCCAATTGATTAGTTTTCTCAAATTTGTGGGTCATAAAAGCATAAGGTAAAACTTGAGGGGGTTTAGAGGCAATTTTTGGAAGTCATATTCATGCAGACTCATGCAAACAACGTAGAAGCTCTTCTGCAATTTCTGCCGCAACTCTTGCATCTCCAAACCAGGCATGTTTCATACCAGAAAAATGCACAAAACCCATTGTTTGCTAAACCGACTCAGCTAATGGCTTAACAAACTAAAACTTAGATCAAAGAAGCAAGATCATCAAATGTTTTTCCCAGCTTTAACCTTAAACTCCTACATTCAGCATAAGGTTCAGAGGGAAAAGAGTGCAGAAATCTGGAACATATGCAAACATTTGAAGAAAGAAAGCTGCTGCAACTTCACGTAATCTCAGCAAACCAAATTTATGCCACGCTTTGAAACAAATTCCAATCAAAACATGGCTGAACATGTCTAAATAATGCACTTGTTGGAAAAGTTTCATGCAGGTTTTCATTCAAAGCTACAAAACAAGCTTCTGCAAATCAAGAACCAACGCATGCTGCTGCCCTTTTTGTTTCCAAAACTTCAGCAATTTTTAGCAGCAAATACATCCATTTCATCATACAAACAAGTTCACCAAACCAGAAATTATTGACCCAAATCAAAACATGAAATTTTGTTTGCAGGATTAAGATGACAAATCTGATTTTTGATCGACAGAGAAAAGGAAAGTGCAGCAAAGTTTTTCGGCAATTCTTATCCGCAAAGCTTTCCACAGCTCCTAAACACACTCAAATTCAATATGAACTAAAACAACAAGACAACCACCTAATCATCTCACTTTGCAACACAAAACTTTAGGATTTGAAGCACAAAATTCAGGTAGAGAAAGCGTGCAGCACTGGATATAAAACTGCTGCAATTTCCTTGGTTTCTTGACCAAGCACAGAAAAATCAGCGTTATCCACTTCGTTAGAAGCCAAGTAATTTAAACGCCAAATCTAATCATTCTAATGAGGTTGAATACTGAATTTAAAACACAAACCAAAAGGCATGCACCTGCAACTTTCCTCCTATTTGGCCATGAGACAATGATGAAACCAGATTCATCAAAGTTCAAACCGTGAAACAAGGAGGAACCGTAACATTTTTAGCACATTCAAAAGGACAACTAGTTATGAAAAACTGCAGCAAAGATGCAAGAGAAAAGGCCCGTGGCAAACATGCTCAGGATACACCAATTAACAAACAAAACTGAAACTTGCACATAACAGGAACCTTAGTAACCAATCAAATGATCATTGCGGCAATAAAACAAACAGCTCCAATCTTGTTGCTGCAATTTTGTTCCAACTTCCAACACCAAATTCAGACCCAATCACATACCTTAACCAAGTTTTCTTGATATAACATCCGAACTTAGAACTAAACAAACAAAATTTTGACAATCGAACAAGCAAAGACATAGGAAGGAACTCAAAACGTAGAAATAATTGCTGCAACTAACCTTCACTTGACACATAAAGCTAACGATTTTTATGCCTTACCAACATAAATTTCTGTTATACTAGAATCACAAGCTGCAAAACAACATGCAAGCTCTCGGTTCCTCACTTTAGGTCCAACTCACATTTTTTATATATCAAAATTCCCTTCAGCCACAAATTATTAGTCACGGCTTAAAACCAACATGCAACCCGTATTCAGCTACATGCATGATCAAACAAACAGCTACCCATCAGATTTAATCCAAAACCAATTTCGGATGTCATAAAAAAAAAACATCTAACCAGAATTTCATCCAATTCTCTCGGTTGACATGCATGCAACCAGTTTTCTGTTTCATTTTCTTTTCTTGTTTAATCCGAACTGATTACCCTCGCGTATAGCATAATCATTTAGTTTCCAGCTAGCTAAGCACATAACTAACTCAGATTATCATGAGTTGGTCAAATAAAGTTGCAAATTTCCAGCTTAAGCTCTCGGCAACCACAGTTCCTTCAACATCAGATTTTTCTGTGACTTAATCTAACATCTAACCACACAACCACCACATGCAAGCCCATAGTCAACACCTCCTACCCTTAACTAGTCAATTTAATTCCAGAAATTACCTCAGCTTGGAGTACACACACACGATTAGCAGCAGAAATTATTTTCCTCCCCTCGGCAGTCCAGAAAAATGCAGACCGCTAGCTCTCTCCCTCTCTCCCTTGCTCTGGCTTGCGGCTGGATTAAGGAAGTTGGTCTCAAGCCTTCTCCAACTCACGGATGGAAGAAAGGATAACAACAGGTCTCTCTCTCTCTCTTTTTTTTTTAGCTTTCGAACAGAAAAAAAAAGGAATGGAAGCTCGGCTCTCTCTTGCGCTCCACTCGCAACTCACGGCAGAAAAGAAAATGGACGTGTGATATTGTGGTGAATTGGAAATGGTATCCAGTGTAGTGTGTGGTTAGTGGAATGCATATATTGAGGTATTGTGAGTGGGGTTGGGTCGACAATAGAAATGGAAGGTGCTGGAATGAGAAGTGGGAATTGGAACCGGCAGAAGTGGAATTGTGATTTTTTGATTGATTTTTTTTTTTGTTTCTTTGTTTTTTTTTCGCCTTAATTATTTAACAAAAATAATAGTAAAACTAAATAATAATAAAAACCACAATTTTAATTACAAACACATCGAAATAAACAAACTAAAAATAACAAAATTACCATTTTCGATCTTTTCTTTCATTTTTCATCATTTCTCATCATTTTTTTCTTTTCTTTTCTTTTTCAAAATAACTTAACAAAAATAAACAAAATGCCAAAAGATTGAATTTAGAAGACATAAAACATATTTTGTGGGCAATTTTCTTCTTTTTTTCTTTTCTCTCCTCTTTTCTTTTCACTTTCTCATTTTCATTCATTTTCCAAGAGATTCTATGCTAACAGCTTAAAAATAAAAATAAAACTAGAAACTAAAACTAAAAATCGAATAAAACTAAAATGAAAAAATTAAAAATAAACAGCAAATGAAATTACACCAAAATTTGGTGTCTACACCCACAAAAAAAAATGTAGCTAGGAAGGTTGGGCCTTAACTAGTTGAGTTGAGTTTGTCTTCTAACAATCTCAACCAACTTGTGCAATGGGCATCAACATATTGAAGATCAACTTTTGAATTTACTCAAGATGGGCTGGACCAAGTTGAAAATGTCTTTAAGTAGAATACAGATCAAGCCCCTCTCTTGGCTATCCAGAAAATTGACCATAAACCAACTTCATTCAACTCGACAGACTTACTTAAAAAGAGGGATTTCGTCAGAAGTCACTAAAATTAACTTAAACTACAAATTTGAACCAAAATTTAACTAATCATCAGTTTCTAAAAATAGGTTCTTTTTTCCAAGTCAAGAGCTGCATCATTCCAACAAAATTCAAGAAATCTAAACAAGAAGAATGCTACCTTTGACTTAACTTGCTATAAAGTTAAATCCAAAAAGAAAAATAAGGAGAAAAAAAAAACTCCACGACTCTGTAACTAATTATCAGCAGAAAGAAACAAGACTGAACATTTTGGAATTAAAAAAAAAAGAGAGAGAGAAAAAAAAAGTGAGAATGTGAATTGGAATGGTTACCTTATCGTTAACCATGATTTTAGATTGGAAAAGGGAAAGGAGGAAAAAAGAAGAATGAATTGGGAAATATAATTGGTTTTTTTGTTGCTGTTGTTTAAAGCTCATAATTGTCGGTTGGAAGAAAGGAAAGAGAGGGAAAGGTCAGTGGACCCCATCAACCAAGCAGCATCCCATGTGATTCCAGCTCTCTTCTTTTTGGTGTTTCTCCTCCTACAGCTTCTCTTCGGGAGTGAAAATGGGAAATTGTGAAAGCGCCCCAATATTGTTAGGAAATTGAAGCATTGCCGGGATAAATCCTCTAGTATTCTTCAAGTAAATTCCTAGTTGGTTGTAATTTTGATATACTAGAGGATTTGAAACTCGGCTGAATTTTTTGTGTGAGAGTGTTTACTCGTGTAATGTGTTGGGAAACACTTTTAAATATTTGAAATTTTAGTAACATAACAAAAATTAATAGTAATTTTTTTTATGTAAGCCATTATTGCAACGTACCTAATATTCAATAATGAAAATGGAGAATTAATGAGTCACTTAGAATTAAGTAAATATCATATTAAGACAAAAAAAAGTAGAAAAAAACACATTTCTTGAAATATAGTTAAATTTTGAAAACAAAATCTTACTAATTGTACATAACTCAGCAAACTTTAATTCAAAATAAAGTATAATTACTTTTCATTAAATAGTTGAGTTCAAGTTAAGTATATTACCAGTTAAGCCCAACTCGGCTCAATTGAAGCATTATACTTTATCCAATACAATTTTTTTTTCTCAAGAAGGAACCTTTTTTTTTTTTTCACTTTTAGCGTGTTTAATTAAAATGTATAGCTACTTATAAAAAGCTAAAATGTGATTAATCTTATAAAACGAGTCAAGCATGGTGTTATACCATGATTACACCCTTTCATAACTCACAGTTTTTTGTATGAGTGTTTCGATAAATGGACCCTGCGAAGACACTTCAAAAGCCGGCAACTTTTGAAGTGCTCCGCAGCACTTAACTACTAAACCCCCCAAACCCCCCCAAGCGATGTGGGAACTTAACCCCACAGGGTGCCCTGCTGCTAAGATGTTATACCATGATTACACGCTATGAGAGAACAAAACAGAAGAAAAATTGCACAAATAGGCCCTCACATTTACGACCAATCATTCTTTAGTTACTCGCATAAACAATGATGCATTTGGGTCCCTAAAATAATTTATAACTCAAATTTTGGTCTCCAATCCCATTTCTGCATACTTTTTTGCTTGAGCAGTTGACAGCCTAAGAATATGAAAATAACTTAGGTAGATAACTGCATTTTACTTTGGGTTTTGTTTCAACGGAATGGAAAAACATACATGAACTTGTCTAGATTGTGAGTTTTTGATGAAAAATGTTTGAAATATTCTCAAAACATATTTCTCAATTACTTTTTTATTTTACACACATTACACTGCTATAGTTTCTTTTCCTATAAAATTCCTAAAAAATGCAATCAACACAAGACCAACTTTTTTTCCATTAAATATTATAATGGGCGAAAGTAGCACAAGAAAGGCAAATGCTTTATTTTTTGGGAAGGAAGTTCAAAATTCCCATAGACCCTCCCCCTCCACAAAAAAAAAAAAAAATTCTGGGAAAGCACTACAACAAAAATGACCTTTAACGGCATTTAAAGATGTCAGTATAGATTATCTAAACTGACACTTTACCTTTCCTCACACCTCGGACGAGTGTTGTCCCTTCCAATGTGGGGATAGGCTCGTACTATTCAAAGTGTCAGGAAAACTATGCTGTTATAACATTCCATCTGCCAACAAAAATTTCTTTTCCTGACAATCAAAAGTGTCAGGATATTGTCGAAGTTGTTGAGCTATGCGGACACTTTTAACTGCCAAGAGTTTTTTCTTTTTTTTTTTAAATAAAGAAGCAACTTGGTTGTGCTCCCTGCTATACAGTCCGTCAATCAGATACACAAAGGACTTATAAAATTATCCCAAAGAACAGAATGCATGTAGTAATTTAAAAGCAAAAATCAATGCTCAAATATCATTTATTGAACTAAAAGTCAACAACAAGTACTAACATACTAATCGAAAAAGTTGTTTAAAGTAGAATAGCAATGTTAAACAATGCCACTAGCTAAAATTAAAGTAAAAGACTCTTCTAATATAAAAAGTTGAAAGAACTTGTAATAGCTTCCAAACTTTCCAACCAAATGAGAGCCTTCAGTCATAACCACAAAGACACCATCAATCTTTAGTTGGTACCACCTGTGCACAAAGTACTTTGGTATAAGAAATAGACCTAACCATAAATATTTTAGTTTGAGCTACAAGCAGAAACGAAGCTTCAAAAATAGGAATCAAAGATCCAACAAGTACAAGAATCAAAGTCATGCTAAAGTTGCAAGCAACTCCAAAGTTATAGCTGGAGAGCCAAATAATTATTTGTGACAGACATTCCTAGATTCCACTTGATGAGAATAATCTAATGTCCGGGCTCCACTTCCTTTTTTTTTTAATTATCAGACAGCTTTATTGGGAATGAAAGTAAACATCTAATAAAGTAAAAGCCAAGAAGCAAAATTCTGTACACGAGTATGAAGCAAATTTAGATAGATAGAAAATGAATGCCTAATCCTTTTGTCATCTCCCATTTTGTCATCAAGACTGAACGTATCCTTGTCAAAAACTTGCTGCATTGCACACCATTAAGAGCGAGGCTAAGTATCTATGCTGATTGAATTAGCTTTAACATGGTAAGAAAATTAAGTAAATAATGCATCAACAAAAATTTGGACCTTGACCACACAGATGACAGGAACCCAATTATCTAACTGGAGCTATGCATCTGGGGATAGAGTCAATCAATGATCAATATGCCTTAATCCTTCGCAGAACATAATGTAGATTTTATTTTTCAGCCTTCGCAACAAGAAACTAAACTTTTCAAGGATTGCAAACACTAATCCAACATAAGTTATTTCAAACAGAAGACTTTGTTCCTACTTGAGCATCAGTGGTGCAACAACTCTCGTCATACAATTCATTTTGTATTGAGAATGAACCTAATGTTTCTCAATTTCCAAAAAGGCAAAAAACTTTACAGTTCATAACTGCACCTTATTCAAAAAGCACCACTATAATAAACTTAAAAAAAAGTATGATACTTACTAGCTTGATTGGGATGCTTGGATCTGCAATTGACAGTGTACGGTCTTCATTCCACTCAGGATTTACATTTTTCCTCACCACATGCGTCTTCAATTTCTGCTTCACATATACAGTTAAGAAAAAATCAGCAGAAAGTTCAACCTACGTGTAAGTTGAAATAATAATCTATTATATAAACTGAAAGTCATATCCAGAAATTTAGTCCTCGTATACGGTTGGTCTGCTTCCTTTTGTCAAGAAATTAAACACCCTCAGTGCTCAAACAGGACTGGAAGTAGTAATACACTCTAGAATGGAATTAATGACATCATGCACATTGCATGGGATTACCATCATCACAAAATGCAAGGACAATATCCACAATGCAAAAGGAACTGCAAGCTTTCACTGTGCAGAGTCCAGGAGCCTGTCATACAACCAAAAATTACAACATAGCATGTAATGCTAAAGAAAAGGTGAAAGGGGAAAGACTGATAAAATTCTAAAGTACAGAGAATAGTATACCACTGACAGTAGAAAATTAGTAACAAGACTTATTTCTAACTTCCAACTCATTGGTGCACATAGAAATTAGAAATCCAGAATCTTTGATGATATTTTCACCTAAATATCACTTCTCATGACAACCTTCAGACCTTCAATTTCCTCTCCAAGTTCTTTAGCAGAATCCTCTGCAGATTTGTTATAGTAGTTCACCTCAAGTAGTGAGGGGGTAGGAAGTTCCCCAAAATTTTATATAACCTCTGAACAAACTTTTTTTACAATGATGTGTGTTACATAAAGATTTATATAACCTGTTATTAGGCACAAGCACTTTGACATGTTTAGCTCCTCAAACATGAGCTAGCCATAACCCAACAATCACCTAATAAATTTATGTTTGTAAAAGTCACCGGACCTACTACTTAACAGGGCCAAATAACTACCTCAATTCTTGAAGCTTTCTTCCTACCCTGAGGGCTTCAAAGCCAGTCACAGAATGATAATAAGAAAGGATTTAGATATCTGAAACATGTAAAGTTAATCAAGGGCCAAAGCAAATCAATACAATTTACGAGATTAACAGTCATTCAATGCTAAGTAGCAATCATTACGCAAGTGTCTTGATGCTTGGGAGTTGGGACCATAGAAGGCTAATGTCCTATAGATGAAAAGTTTCCCCCAATCACTCTAAGTAAACTACTGGCCTATGGTTATACAAATCCTTGATGAATAAAGTCAGGAAAGAAACATATACTGGCTAGTAATCAAGATGCATAGAGAAACATCAGCAAATTTGCACCAATTAAATCCCAGTGCCATCTACCTTGTACTGATACGACAGATGGTGCATATATCCTATATCAAAATGACTATTTTATTTTCAACTTGAAGACAACGAAGATTAATTGGATATCAATAAGAATTTTGCATTAGCAAAGCCCTCCAGGAGTATTTAACTAAGGTATCAGTTGACCAATACCAGCAATGCAAAAGCCCCAGAAGAGAACAAACAGATGAAAATTTGTGCCGCTTCACCCAAGTTCCCAAACCCAAACCCAGAATACATATGTTTCCACTTTGTAGTCAAAAGGAAAACAAAATTATCACCGACAGCAGAATACACATCTCAATACCCAATATACATATCTATACTACAAAAGTTTACTTTCTAAAAAGGGCCAAATTTTTTCATTCAAAATCTTCTGATCAGAAGCTTGAAACACCCTGACATTATCCAAAACCGCATAAAAACATTTAAGATCTTGTAAGAAACAAAAAGTAGAATAAAAACATCATACCACTATCAAAAATTAAAACATTACTCAACACAAAGATCAACACAGAACCCTGTTTAACAAATTTACATAAAAAAATTCAATCTTTGCACAAAGTCAATGAAAATTGACCACAAACAGAACCCATAAAGAAAATATGTTTATACATAAAAAAAAGGAAAAAAATCTGCAATAAAATAGAGAGAGAGAGAGAGAGAGTTGTTGGAATTTACCACTAAAAGTAGGCAAGACAGAGACTTTACAACCGAAGTTGAAATCTCAGCCAACAAAGCCACCATTGCAGAGCTCAGAAGGCTTTCCTTCCAACACTACTAGACCACAAGACCTCCATCTCCAACCCCAAAGCCCAAATGCCAAAAGAGAGCAACAAAGCCTAGGTTTTGACAATGAGGCTAGAGGCATGAGGGGCTCCGAACATAAGGGTTGGGGAGAAAAATCCTCTGAGGGATCAGCAGAGAGATTCCTAAAAACCCCAAAGAGTTCTTGCCAACACAGAACCCTGTTTAACAAAAAAGTAGTGAGACGAATCTCATCTTGTAGCGGCGTCTTTGTTTATGTGCTTGATTCACTTGAATGTGAGAAATGAAAAGTGAATCCAGATCCAAGCCTTTCACCTACATAGACAAACCTCTGCATTGCTTTCAGCATTCTTGAGCAAATCCAAAATGAAGCTAGCAGATTTAACAGGCCAGCGACCTTGTCCATTTGAATGCCTATTCTTGGCCTGAGCAGTACACCCAACACCTCCACAGAGAGAGGGGGAGGGGGGCTGGAAATGGTGGAGCTGGAAAATGAAAATTTTGAGCAAGTGCTTTGACCAAGTGTTTTGGCCGGTAGAATGAAAATTTTGAGTGTTTTAGAGCAAATGAATCTTCCGCCAAAATCAAACGATGACGTTTTGTGTCTTTCTTTTTTTTTTTGGTACATCTCACATTTTTTCAAGTGTCATGTTAGGCAGTCTAAAGGTACATTATTACTTTTATATCTGATAAAATAAAAAAAATTAGAGTATATATTATTGAATTACTAATAAGTGTCATAATATGGTGCTATAATGACATAAACCAGCAAGTGTCCTTATAAACATGTCAGGAAAAGTCATTTTTGTTGTAGTGAAGGGCTTCTTACTCCCTAGCAAATCCTTTTATGTTTATAGATAAATGCTATTTTATATAGTATTCGATTTATCACAACATGAAAACATTAATGGGTTTTTTTGGATACTAAATTATTTTTTAAAATTTATTTACTTACATCATCAACACATTTTTTAATCACATTTTTATTTCACATACATCAAATCAAAAGAGTGCTACTGTATTTTTTTTTTTCAAAAAACTGTCCCAAATAATCTAATATCCAAAAACACTCAATAGTTTTGATAAAAAGAAAAATCTTGATGAAAATAACAAAAAATTAATTGAATTAAAGTTTTCTCTTTGGCCTAATTATCAATTAGAAGATTAGACTTGTATGAATCGCTATTGGTTTGATACCAATAATAACCTTTCTCGAAAATAATTCATTTTCAAAAGTTTTTATACCCAATAGATCTTGGCTTTTTTAAGTACATCATTCGTTGCAATCTAATTTATAAGTTAAGGCATATTTTTAACTCATTCCAACAGTTTTAATACAAAATATGTTACTTTCACTAAAAGAAAAAAAGAGCGATTCTTTTGCTTATTGCTGCAGGGTAAAGAGCATAAGAATATTAATTGTGAACTTATCAATCTTACAAATTTTAAAGTTGTTTCTTTCTTTTCTTATTCTAAAGAATTTGAGAAAAAAATCGAAATTAATTGTCAATTGAATTAGTTGTCTTTTGGAATATTAATATTTGTCATATACAAAAAAAAAAAAAATCCACAGTTTTCGATCTTGTAGAACAAGATAAAGATAAGTTTGAAGAACTTTTAGTTGCAAATCAATGCAGATTATATAAGGTGATCTTGTAGAATGCGATAAACATAAGTTTGAAGAACTTTTATTTGCCAATCAATGCAGATTTTATAAGGTGATTGCAACTCTCTCTCTCTCTCTCTTTTTTTTAATAAATGGAAGGACTTGAACCCAAAACCTCACATTTACACTCCTTCCCTCCAAATATTATGATGCACAAAGCTTCCTTTTAAGCAAACATAGATATAAAGAGTTTTAAAAAATTATAACTTCAACTTGCATGAATTGCTTATGATGCTTAATAGCTAATGCAGTAACAGATTTACAAGTTTTAATAACGCATTTATATTTTTGTGGTATTCTTTGTATAAGTGAATTTACCTCTGTTGGGAGACTCACCCACTATAGCCAGGTGCGCGACGCGGGTCGGGTCCGGATTAGTCCTGGCAAAGCTTCGGATACCGGGCGGGCAACCAAAAAAAAAAAAGGAATTTAGCATAACAAATAATAGAGGTTAGCAATGCTTCTTTTTTTTTTTTTTCCTTTTTCCTTTTGTTTTCTCCTCCAGTTGTGTAACTAATACTTAATACAATCCATATAAAATGGACTTAAGTCAGTCATTAGAATTTAAAACAATCGTCACGCAAGCAACTGTAGTTGTTTAACACATACATACACGTAACATAAGTTCTTATTACACAGGTGACATGTCGTAAAATTCTAAATGTGATCCTTAAAGATAGTTTACCTTGATGGTATCTATGAGATTCATGGGAAATGAAATACTCTTTCATTAAAAGAAATATATCATTATATAACTAAGATGAAAACATTTGTGATTCATGGAGTTGGATTTTCGCTGCCGCAATATCGTTTATTTCTTCTCTCAATTCAGTCCCCCAGATAGTCTCTTTCCCAGATTTCACCTGCTGATTAACTAGTGTCAATTCATTCGACTTTGGGTTGTAAACATTCTTGTAACTGTTGACAGAAGATTAAGGCTTTCCAGTAGGACTCTGGGAAGCTGGACTCGTTCCAATGAGAGAGGATCACATCTCGGCTGGAATATAGTATATTCCCTATCACTGTCAAGGCCCAAAATTAGTTCTATGGTACGCTTTTATACTTTAAGCTGTACTTGCCTTTTTGAACTGGAATTTGTATAAAATATGATTTGCGGAAAACATCTCTTTAGTATGGCCTCGCATGAGATCCCATCAGACCACTTTCAATTGTGAGTTAGAAAATGCAAAAACAATGGCCATTATAATAAGTTGTTTAATTTGAATAATATGCATGAAATGAATAATCCTACCCACCAAAAAAATAATAATAATTTGTAGATAGGAAAGTTGGGCCTTAAGTCTCAACCAACTGGTGAAATTGGAATCAATGTGTAGGGCTAAGCTCAATATACTTAAAGATCAAATAAAAAAAAAAAGTTTGGATTTTCTTAAGATGGGCTGGACCAAGTTGAAAATGGTTCTTCAATGGGTAATCTTGTTACCCGACCACCAAAGAGTTTGGTTTTGTGGATGTTTTGACGAAATTTAGTTAGAATTCACAATGATGGTTGATGCATGACCTTGGTTACATGCTCATGCGGACTTGGTAAAGGTGACTTTACATCATCAACACTTGTTGAGCATAACATGCAGCAGCAGACATCTAAGAATATATGCGATTTGGCTTCGGCCTTTCACTTAACTGGAAAAAAGATGAAACATCACTCGTGAAGATGAAACATCAACACGAAACTTTCTCGGGTACCTCAAAATTAAACTATGTTCTCATAGCTAAATCCGACAATACACATCTATATATTATACATGAACATTCATTGCATATCAGGTGTAGTTAGACTTGGAAGAAATTAAAATAATATTCTAATTTTACCCCTAAGATCTATATGTAATTGTCATTTTTGGACTAATTTGCTTCGCTTTTAGAATGTGACAGATTAATTTATTTTATTTTAAAAGTGAAGGACGAAAGAAACTTTTAACTACAATGTGAAGGATGATAGGCGCCATTTTTCCATGTTTATATTGACACCAAAACAATTTTAGTATGTTACCAGGGCATTCAGTTTCATATTAACTGCAAATCCACATGGCATTCCATTTGGAATAAATGGATAGATATTCAACATATTCGAGTTAAAAGGATTAGATAATTTTTTCAAAGATTTACAATTAGCAACGCTTCTGAAACCTTCCTCAGATTAGTGAAAAAAACACACCCAAAAAATGCATTGGTTGATTAAAGAAGGTTTCCCGCAATGTGTTCCTCGTATGATAGAAAACATGAAAGGGTATACGAGAGTTTCTATGTGACGATACAACTTCCTATCAAACTTCTGAAACTTTATGGACGAGGTTCTGGGTTCTAGCTAGGCAATATCAAATCCTACTGACTATTCCTGATTTTGGAAAAAAAGAAAAAGAAAAAGTGGAACTAAGACACGTTTAATACATACCAGATTATATTGTGTCAGTGATTGGCAATGGAGACTCCACTTTTATATAGTTCGAAAATTAATGGCACCCTCATGGACCTCTGTTGCAAAAATTTGGCCGTACTATAGTGAGGCAGTTTGGTAGTATTTTACAGGCCAAGTTCTCTTCAATTTTTAGTGAAGTTCAATGGAATTAAACTGCCGATGGGAAGAAGAAAGGAATGGGATGGTGTCTTTTTTTCGTTAAACTGCCATGAAATTGTTATGACCTGCCTTTATCGTATGAGTTATGTGTAGAAATATCGATTGGATACTAAAGACAGGTTGGTAAGGTGGGGCGTCACTGCTGATCCGTTGTGTAACGGTTGCCATGAATACTTTAGCCATTGATTTCTTCAATGCTCTTATTCAGCTGTGTGTGTTTTTTTTTTTTTGGTCCAAGTTTGTGGAATCAGAACTTTCTCTCAAGTCTTGGCCTTTTGTTCCATATCGAGACATTGCCCCGGAGTCAAGTCACTCTGAGTTGTCCCAGAAAGTTGCCCTAGAAATCAAGCTAATTTGCTGTATCTGCTACATTGTGGCTGAGATAAAGTCCGCAATTCACTTTCGAACAAGACTTGGGACCCCAATTATTGAATACATGAAGCGTAATCGTTGTGCAGACTTGGACTTGGAATCGGACTTTTCAATAAGCTAGCATATATATATATTATATCGACATGAATGTGATAAAGAATAGATGGACATTATAGCTTCTTTTTTTTTTGGGTAAAATTAGTACAAATATCTTTGTTCTAGAAGTTCAATCTCCATCACTCATGTTTTCTTAAGCAAGGACACCATGCCCTGCCCGTCCCCTTCTTTCCCAGCCCCTTTGTGGCACGGTCGGTGAATGCTATCACTATCTCAGACTTTGCATCCTTGATATTATTGTCTCCTTTCGATGAATAATCTAATCAAGAACTACTTTATTCTAAGTAATGACCATCCATTCTCATTTTGCATGTTCAAGACTTAATTTGCATCCTTGAGTTGGCAAAACGTCCCATGTTACCTCATTTCTTGGCACTCTTAATAGAAATAGGCGAAATTAATACGTGGATGTACAATAATTTTCTTCATTGACAAAGGAGAGTAGCTTTATTTTTTTTTCCTAGTAAGGTCAACTCACCCCATTTTTTTAATGATAAAGGAGAGCTGTTGGGATGTGCGTAATCCTAAGTTTCCGTACCTCTCTTAATAGTGTGAAAGATTGGGATGGGTTAGTAACTTTAGATTGTGAATTAGTTAGCATACAATTTTATGTTATTTGATATTATTATTATTATTATTATTATTTTGGTTCAAGAAAGACTCTAAACCTTATAAGGATAAAAAATAAAAAAGGAAAATTTGAGAATCAAACTAAGGATCTTGCGACATCCTGATTAATGTTGTCACCAAATTGAGTTAGGTCATGAAGACATACGTGTGCAAATATAATTTGCAAAGTAAGAGTATAATAATACTATTGGGTGTGAAGTTGCACCAAAAAAATAGAAAGGTAAAAATTGAATTGATAAAAACATTAAGGATACAGAGTGGAGTTAGTGCAAATTAGAAATTGCAAGAGAGGGGGTGGCATGGGTTGTAGTTTTGAACTTTGATCCCCTATAAATTTTGAGAAATGCTTTTGAATTCCTTATCTCTCTGCCCTATAATTTTGGGAAAATGACTCATTGCCTTCTGCCTCGCCTCCTCCCCAAGCTTGTGCTTTAAGAAAAGCTTTTAAAAATTTACTCGTCAAATGTTCTTAGATTTTTGCATTTGGCTATAGTTGATCCACTTTTTATAACTTTCGTTCCTCATTTTGGACAATGCTCTTTAATTGATTTAGATGCGAATTCTCTTGGATAGAGTATTGCATTTTAATATAGCAGCTCTATTAATCGTTGGTCTTCCTTTTTGTACAAATTATCTCAAATAATTGAAATTACAAATGGTCGGAAATCCTTGTGGTGAAAGTCTATAAGATATATATGAAGATCATTTAATCCATACTGCCTATTTAAGATTTGAGAAGTGAGATTGACTTATTTTCCAAAATTAGAGAGTATAGAGCAACTCATTTATAGTTTATATAAGTGTCTATATTTCTTGCTTTATTTGAAGTCATCTTGTGATGACGGGAATTTTCTTCTTTCTTGTTTTCTTTGTTAATTTTGTGTAAATTGAAAGACATCTTCCCATCAACATAACCACTGAACTTTGGATTAGTAGCCACTAAAAAGGAATTAAGTCCCTCTTTAGGTTGTAGTGAAAAAAATCCAAAAAAAGTGCTAGAATATTGTTAGGATCCAGACGCCGAACAAACAACTATTGAGACATCAAGTGCACAACAATTTATGAGAAACAAGCCACAAGCATGAAAGATAAACGACACACAATATTTAATGTGGTTCGACTCCACCATTGAGCCTACATCCACAGAGAGAAACACGTTCTTTATTATGAGAGGAAAATCCTATATAAGAATACAACTTGAACCCAAACCCAACCCTTGTATACCATCTCTCATCTCCCAAAAACCCTCTCTCACACACCAGGTATAAGGCTACATCTTGCCCTTGTGTCTCCCTTCGTGTAGTATGCCAACCCACCTATTTATAGAGAACATTACTGCCAAAAAATCGAATAACAATAGGAAACGAATACTATTTCCTAAACTCATATAGAGTAGAAAATAGCATCTAGCTAAATAAGGCTTTACTTGACTACTACTTCAAGTAACTAAAACCAATTAGGAAACTAGTTACTTCCACGCAAAACAAGAAATCTACCTAAAAGAAATTAAACCAATTTCCTAACAAATCTCCACCTTGGCGAAAATTTCTTTTAGCAACCATTTGCCTTCAACTACCAAATAATATGGTACCAAACTACATACCCGAATCAATACAGTCCTGATACCAAATTGATTCAATCGGCAAATAAACATGTGTAGTTGCCCCCAAGTTTAACCTCCTGTTAACTCGCGAGAAGGTGCCTCAATTCACCATCTCCCTTTGCAGGATTTCTTCTCACCACCACTTGCAATCCGGGATCCCCTTCTATGAGCTCTAACCCTAACCATTGAGACAACCAAGTGGTAAAATCACCATACTTCTTCCCATCATCAGGACTGTCTTGCCACGTGTGGTTTCCAAGACTCCACCGGGATGAAGTATCAACCGTTGGAGGTGTGAGAAATTCTCCACCGGTTCACATCCAAAATCAGCATTGGACTCTACCTTTTCCTTGACCCTTGAATCACTTGCCTGGATTCACCGTCAAGTATTTTCAAGCTTTTCGACTTCCTATCCTTCACCATCAATGCTTTTTGCCAAGCCATTGAAATAAGGATATCACTCATTAAATTGTTCAATTAGTAACAACTACCAATTCACTTGATCTCAATAGTTAACTAGGATCCAACCACGAACTTTGCTCTATTGCCCAGTCTCGCAACTAGGCTCTGATACCACTTGTTAGGATCCAGACGCGGAACAAACAACTATTGAGACATCAAGTGCACAACAATTTATGAGAAACAAGCCACAAGCATGAAAGATAAACGACACACAATATTTAACGTGGTTCGGCTCCACCATTGAGCGTACATCCACGGAGAGAAATACGTTCTTTATTATGAGAGGAAAATCCTATACAAGAATATAACTTGAACCCAAATCCAACCATTGTATACCATCTCTCATCTCCCAAAAACCCTCTCTCACACCCCAGGTATAAGGCTACATCTTGCCCTTGTATCTCCCTTTGTGTAGTATGCCAACCCACCTATTTATAGAGAATATTACTGGCAAAAAATCAAATAACAATAGGAAACCAATACTATTTCCTAAACTCATATAGAGTAGAAAATAGCATCTAGCTAAATAGGGCTTTACTTGACTACTAATTCAAGTAACTAAAACCAATTAGGAAACTAGTTACTTCCACACAAAATAAGAAATCTACCAAGTTGGGCTCTGAGAGAGCCAAACTCGGGGAGAAATAAGAACCACAACCATGGGATTGACACCACATCCAACCCAAAACCTTAAGGCATTGGATCTATGGATCATTCCCACTTATATTTTCCTCATTCTACTCATCTCTTTCCGATGTGGGACATTGATTCACACTTGATATCCCAACAAATATTTCTTTAGTTTAGTCGGATCTGTATACTTGTTAATTCCTTATACAACCTCTTTAGACTTCCCTCCTTATAAAATAGAATATATTAGTTTATAAGAATATTATCATTGTGATAAAAAAAAAATCTTCCCTTCAACATACTTCAACAAGTCATCAAATGAAGTTAAAAGATAGCAAGCAAAGATTTTTTTACTCACTTTCAATTTGCTTCCTATAGGACTATATTTGAAAGAGTGAGAACAAAAAAAGGGAGATAAATTTGTATCGTTTAATGCGAATGTTAACGCCGACAAAGTACCCTTTTGTATTTGTAGTCACCTCACCACCTTGACTGTGGCACTGTCCGCAATGAAGACTGCAACTGAGGAAAGCGATTGAATGATGAACTTAAGCAATACAATTTCATAGATTTACGTCTAAGATCAGCAAAATTTGTTTGTATGTCTTTCGGCTTGACTGGGAAGATGAGTATAAAATACAAAATTGTGTTCTGTGTTGTTGAATGGGAAGATAATGTTCCGCTTACGTGGAAAAATGGCATTGTATTGTTGCTGTACATCCCAGAGTTTTGGACGTCTTGGTTTGTCTTACCCCGTTAGCCCAGAATACACGTCGAAGACTTGTAAAAATGTCTTGGAGAAAAAACATATGAACAGAAGTTGAGAGAGTGAGTGAGACCGAAAGTGAGTTGAGAGCGAGTGCTCAATATAGCCACAAAAATAGGCGTAATTAACGGTTGTTCTTTTCGAAAAATGCATGTATGGGTAGACCCGGGATACATTTAATGTAACTCAATGTTGTGACTTGTATATGTTTTCTTAAAGATCAAAATATGAATGAAAAAAGTTATCCAAATATTTTTTAAAGTGTAATCTGCATCTTTTTATATGTTTCTACGGTTTTAATCTTTAAAAGATAATGTAAAAGGTTTTTTTTTATACTTTCTTCCAAGTTTTTTAGGCACTTTCTTCCAATTTTGGTAATTTAATTCTTTGATACTTCATTTGTCGCTTGTTGGGTTTAGGCATTGTCATTTTTTATACTTTCATTTGATAGTCTACTTGCTTAAACAATTAACTTTTTGGTCTCAGTCAAGAAAAAAAAATTTGGTCCAACGAGTTCAACCACCTTTCATTGTTTTTTTTTTTTTTTAATCAATTTTCCAAGCATGTTTCTAAGTTTAAAGAAGATCGAGTTTAGTTTGAAGGGACATTAGCCTGATTAATAAGAGATTCGTGGTTGGACTCTTTATCTTTTGTATTGGATTTTATCATTTAATTATTATACAAGTTTGAATTTTATATCCATCATGTGTTGCTAAAATGTATGTCTAGAGTTATGGATGAATTTCTTGTATTTTGTTTGTGATGTTTACTTGGTTATTTGATACTATGATTTTGAAGAAGTTATTTAGCAATTTTGGTTATCTAATCATAATTAACTGGCTATTAGTTTTGATGATTTCAATGTATTATATTTGCAATGAAAATTAAAATTTAACACTAAGTGCACTCACGAGAGTAGACGTGAATTTTTTTTTTTTTTTTTGGCTTTGGTGGTATTATTTCATAGAATTTCACTGAAAAAATGAACTTATAGTTAATTTTATAACTAAGAGAGTAGTTATAGTTTGATAACAAGTATAGATGATTCACTACAAGAATATGTTTTACATAGATTAGGAAATTACACCATGTTTAGTTAAGATAATAACACTCGATTAATCAGTAATTTTACTTGTAAGAGTATGAAGGAATTTCATAACCGTAGAAGTTTTTTATCGTCATTTTTACTTTATTTAGTTTTATGATTGTAGATTCGATTTACTTGCTTCAATTTGTGGTTATCTAAAGAATAAAGAAATTGAAAACCATTGGTAATTGACAATTTTTCCTAGGGGATTAACATCTAATATCCCCTATAAATGATCTGGGAGAAAATAGAGGGTATTTAGGTTTTTAAAATTTGATGTAAAGTAAAAAATAAAAAAGAACCAGCGTTGACTTGCTATACAGAAGTATGTTTTAATCTGGAAGATAATTCCAAAACCAAATTTCATCCGGTCAGAATTCACGCTATTATTATCTCTATCTTTGTCCTGGCATACGTGCATTAGATGTACCAAGTGTCTGGTATGTATATATATAAGTACATGCAATAGACATTATTAGCCCGTGTCTGTTGTCTTAAATGCTAGCAAAACTGAAAGTATAATCATGAAGAAATTATCTCACTTGTATTTTCCCCTTGGACTCTTCTTGCTAGGTTCTCTCTTATCTTGCTTAGCCATGGCCGGCCCCAACATTACCTCGGATCAATCAGCCCTTCTCTCATTGAAAGCCAAAATCACTGGGAATCCTCACGAAATCTTGGCAAGCAACTGGTCGGCTACTTCCTCAGTTTGTCACTGGAGAGGAGTCACTTGCGGCTCCCGCCACCGCAGAGTCACTGCCTTGAATATCTCCAACTTGGGCCTTACCGGCACCATTCCTCCACAACTGGGCAATCTCTCCTTTCTCATGTCCCTCGATATGAGCAGGAACAACTTTTACGGGGAACTTCCCAATGAATTGATTCGTCTGTCCAGGTTACGAGTCCTTAGTTTAGGCATTAACATGCTTAGCGGAAATATTCCCTCTTGGGTTGGTTCCTTCCAACAACTCCAACACTTTTCTCTAAAGAACAATAGCTTTACAGGCTTTATCCCACCTTCTATCTCCAACATGTCAAAGCTAGAGACATTAAATCTGCAGTTTAATTCTCTACAAGGAGCAATACCAATGGAGATTGGGAATTTAAACAAGTTGAAGCAAATAGTCCTGGTCCATAATCAGCTTTCCGGTTTTCTGCCACTGGGGATGTTCAATATTTCCTCACTGGAAGTTATTGCTCTTCAAAATAATAGCTTATCTGGCAGTCTTCCATCCAGCATATGTCCCCGTCTTCATGGACTCACATGGCTTGACCTTGGCCGCAATAAATTAAGTGGTGTGATACCACCATCGTTATCGGAGTGTTCGAAGCTTCAGGTACTGTGGTTGTTTGACAACAACTTTAGTGGAGTGATACCGGAAGGATTTGGGAACTTGACGGCGCTCAAGCAACTATATCTTAGCGGGAACAATTTGATTGGTACCTTCCTAACTATTTGATATACTATTAAAAAAGAGCTACATATTGCTAGTTATATATTCTCAAACAATTAAATAATATATTGATTAGTAATTTGAAGGCTTGTATGAAGGAAATCCTGAAAGGTAATTATAGAATACATAAAGGTAATTACTTATCAAACCTGAAAAAATAGTTGGTAACACTTTCGGTAACTAAAGAAGAATACAAAGAATTTTCTTATTAAACATATGTGGTAGTAAAAAAGACCGTATAACATTTCCAGACGTAATAATCAAAATATGAATCACACAATCACCTCAGCAAACTACCAAAGCTTAGCTTCCCTTTTTTTTGTGTGAAGTTATATATATATATATATATATATATATAAATATATAAGCTTGAATCTTTTTATATGGTTTTTTCTAGATTTTATCATGTTTGTAATTATTAAGCATATTAATCTGCAAAATATATGCATTTATCCGAAAGAAAAAACAATTCCATGTTGATTATATATGCAAATTTGCCTTTCTATTGTCTTCAAAGCCTATTGACTTAAATATCTCTTGGTTGTTGTGAAAGTATTTTATCCGAAAAAAAAAAGCAATTCCTTGTAATGAGGTTTTAAGTAAATTCTTTAAAACATTCTAACACGAGTAAATTAATCCGTAGCATGCACTGACATTTGTAAACGTGGTAACTCTCTAGGTAGTATTCCGCACGAGTTTGGCCGCCTAAAGCATCTTGAAGTACTTGTTTTGGAATTCAACAGCCTAACTGGATCCATACCAGCCCAAATATTCAACATCTCGACACTGCAAGTACTATCCCTATCGAACAATACGCTTTCTGGAAGACTTCCGTTATCCTCAGGTTATGGATTGATCAACCTTGAATGGCTTGCTCTCTTTTTGAATGAGTTTGATGGAGTGATACCAGCGTCAATCTCAAATGCGTCTAAGCTGACTTTTTTAGACTTGGGTGGAAATAGATTCAGAGGTCCAGTTCCAAACTCTCTTGGAAACCTAAGACTTCTAAGACATTTGGGTCTCGATGAAAACCATTTGACAACTGAACCTTCATCGAGAGAATTGAGCTTTATCAGTTACTTAACAAATTGCAAGTACCTGAAAATATTAGGTTTTGCTGAAAATCCGCTGCACGGTTTTCTTCCGATATCAGTTGGGAATCTCTCAACTTCTATGGAGAGATTCTATGCATATGGTTGCGGAATCAAGGGAAGCATTCCCGATGGAATTGGGAATTTGAGCAGCCTAATGATTTTGGATCTAGTAGGAAATCACCTGAGTGGGCCCGTTCCGAGCACAATGAAATACTTGCAAAGTCTTCAAGGTTTGGATTTGGGTGCTAATCAATTGAGTGGTTCAATTCCGGATTGCATTTGCAAGTTAAAGAGATTGTACCAAATCTATCTGGGGCAAAACATTTTTCGTGGGTCAATACCATCATGCTTAAATAATATAAGTTCCTTGGGAGGAATTGACTTTGCCGGGAACTTATTAAACTCAAGCATACCTGGTAGCTTGTGGAACCTCACTGATCTCTTGAGGTTGAACCTGTCATATAATTCCTTGAGTGGCTCACTACCTTATGAAACTGGAAATTTGAAAGTAGTAACGCTATTAGATTTGTCAGGAAATCAGCTTAATGGAAATATTCCAAGTTCCTTAGGTGGCTTGCAAAGTTTAGCAACGCTTTCACTAGCACAAAATAAACATCAGGGACCTATTCCAGATTCTCTCAGTCACATGTTAAGCTTGGAATTTTTGGATCTATCCATTAATAATCTATCAGGTCCAATACCAAAGTCCTTGGAGACACTTTTATATCTCAAACACATTAATCTTTCTTTCAACCACTTAAGAGGAGAAATTCCCTCTAGTGGTCCTTTCGAGAACTTCACATATGAATCATTCATGTCTAATGATGACTTGTGTGGCGCTCAGAGGTTTCATGTTCCTCCATGTCCTTCTCCTCGGATTCACAAATCGAGTCAGAAGAAAGTATTTCATATGCTAGGCATTCTATCAGGTATTGGAGCAACAATAATTGCTCTTACAACTGCTGCAATTTTACTTATAAGATGCCGAAGAAAGGATGGGATTTCAAGAAACACTGATTTGTTGCCCATGGGATTGCCAAAAAGGATTTCATACTATGAACTTGTGCAAGCGACCAATGGTTATGCTGAAAGCAATTTACTTGGCAAAGGGAGTCTTGGATCTGTATATAAGGGTATTTTGACGGATGGGACAGTTGTAGCTGTGAAAGTTTTCACTTTACTAGCAGAAGTCACTTCCGGGAGTTTTGATACAGAGTGTGAAGTTCTACGCAACCTTCGCCATAGAAACCTAACCAAAGTGATTGGTAGCTGCTCTAACTGGACTTAAAGCCTTGGTGCTTGATTATAAGTCCAATGGGAGGCCTTGAGAAATGGTTGTACTCCACAACCATTGCCTGGATCTGCTGCAAAGGATAAGCATAATGATGGATGTTGCTTCCGCATTGGAATATCTCCATTTTGGTTATACAACACCAGTGGTTCACTGCGATCTGAAACCTAGCAACATATTACTCGATGAAAGCATGGTTGCTCATGTGAGTGATTTTGGTATGGCAAAGTTTTTGGATGAAGAAAGTAGTGTCCTGCATACCAAGACACTTGCAACGCTTGGATACTTGGCACCAGGTTTGGCACATTTGACTTCTTTTTAGTTGCTTTTTTATCCGTTTTTTACGTGAATTATATGTCAATCTTCCAAGTTTTCTATTTTTTTCGCTTTAAGCGTGATGTATTACCTTTTACATCACAGAGTATGGACTTGAAGGGCAGGTGTCAAAGAGAGTTGATGTGTATAGTTTTGGCATTGTTTTGATGGAAACCTTTTCAAGAATGAAGCCGAGTGATGAGATGTTCAAAGATGATTTGAGCCTGAAGAGTTGGATTGAAGAATCTCTGCCTGATGCAACAACTCAGGTTATAGATGCAAACTTACTGGGGCGACAAGATGAGCATTTCAATGAGAAATTGGAGTGTATTTCAGTGATCTTCAAATTGGCTTTGAGTTGCTGTGCTGAATGCCCGCGAGATCGGACTAATATGAAGGATGTTGTGGCGGCACTTGAAAAGATAAAACGTCAACTTGAGTCTTTTCCGAATATCTCGGCATGAAAGTACGTTCTTTTACTTAATCCAACTGATCAAGTTTGCTCCACTCAATAATATATTATTAAGATGCAAAAAAGTTCTGTCAATCTATTTGTCTGTGCCCAGTTTCATGTTCATTTTCTTAGTTCTGTTTCATGAAAATCTTTATTAGAGTTTTATAATTTGCACGCTTAAACATGTTTCTTCCTTTTTTTCTTTGGCTTGTGCAATAATCTTCTGCGACCAAGAATGATGATGAAAATGATGAACCTTGAGTTGGCAGTGGCACTACTAGCACTAAAGTGGGTGGAATGCGAATTTCTTGGGGTGTTGGAGATTTAATTTGTTCATTCATGGCGTGTTTCGATTTTGGGTGATGATAGTGGTAAATTCGTCTATAGATACGGAAGCTCTAAGAGGATTTAGAAAGCAAAATCTTGGGTCATGTCTTGATTTGGTTTTCAATCATTCCAAATTTGGGTCTGGTGATGATGGTGGAAGAAGAGAAGGGAAACAAGAAAAAAACGCAAATAGGAAAAATAAAAATTTAAAATATAAAAATGATAATATAATTAAATAGGGTAATATTGAAATTTCACAGACTTCCACTTAGACAAATGGTTGCCATCCAAATTCCAGATTAGTCTAAAGTATAGGGACGTTATTTGGGGATTTTTGAAAAATAAGGGAATTTTTTAATCTTTGCATAACCCTGCAGAGGGAAGTTTTCTGTATTTTAGAACCTAAAACAATCACACACAGTGACTGTCGTCGCTTAACACATATGTACACATTAAGTAACATGAGTTTTTATTGCACACGTGATGTGTCGTAAAAGTCTAAATGTTACAAGTTTTATTTTTCTTGTATTTCCTCCAAAGGGGTTAAAATGTTACAAGAAATGTCAATCCAAGGGAGGTAAGTGAAATTTTAAAAACCTTAGGAGAGTTAAGTGATATTATAAAAAATCTCGGGGGAGGTTTCTGAAATTATCCCATATATATATATATATATAACACACACACACAATAGGATTAATTTTTCATACACTGTCAGCGTTGAATAAATGACAAATATGTAAAATTTAAATTTTAAATTCAATTTCTATACATATGTCATAGATCCAACGGTAATAATGTATACACTGTGTATATAAGATTTACTCATATACATGTATATAGTTCTATTAAGTAAAAATGTTAGGTAATCAGCAAAATTCTGTCTGGACTAAATTAAACCAAGTGAAATCTCTATTTATTAGGTTGGGGGTGAATACAAAGGACTCTACCTTTTCTACCCCCAAACAAAAAATCCATAAATTATGTATGTGAACATCGGCCCAAAAGAAGATAGTAGTAACTTTTGCCTAACAGGCCGATTTAAAAAGTACACAGTCCCAACACTATTGAGAAGCCCATCGTGCACTTACTCTTCGTGGGTATTTACAGGTGTTTTTTTTCTCTCGATTGACCAGAAAAATATGCAATGCAATCTCACGAGTCTTCTCCATGGGTGGGCATTGGACAAAGAAAATTTTTGAAGGTTACAATTATGTCGTTGTAAAAATCGAATTTAGCAGCCTAAAGTTGTACTAGAAACGTTTCGGTTTGTATCTCGATTAGTTTGGGCCCAAAGTTTCATCTAGTGTTGTCTTCTATGTTGTTGATGAGAGCAAACTTTGGACAATGCTCCTTAAAAGTAATTTACCTCTATGGTGTATATAAGATTCATGGGAAATTAAATATTCTTACATTAACAGAAATGTATCATATAACTAAGATCAAAACATTTGTTCACTTTTGTAATTCATGGAGTTGGATTTTCGTTTCCGCACCATCATTTAGTTCTTTTCTCAATTCAGTCCTTCAAACAGTATCCTTCCCAAATTTCACCTGCTGATTAACTATTTAGCGTTCCATTTGTTAATTCATTCCACTTTGGGTTGTAATCATGATCACATAATCGTTATTTATGAAATGCGTAATCTGTTGGGGGTTAAATATTCATTGATCACACCAACTAAAGAAATAAATCATTTAAGCTTTTTTAATTATAGCAGCTCACAGTTTGGCCAATTTGAACATTTTGCCTTTTTGAACCTGTATTTGAAAACAAGCGGTGCTTAAAAAAAATCCATTTTGCATTAACTAAATGTATAGTGGAACTAGTATATAATGTGATTTACAGAAAGTATCTCTTTAGTATGGCCTCGCATGAGATCCCACCAGACCACTTCAGTTCTGAGTTAGAAAATGCGAAAACAATGGCCATTATAATAAGTTGTTTTGAATATTATGCATCAAATGAATAATCCGACTACAATATGATTAAACCTATGTCGCTACCCAAAAAAAAAAAAAATATTGTAGCTAGGAAGGTTGGGCCTTAACTAGTTGAGTTTGTCTCCTAACAATCTCAACCAACTTGTGAAATTGGCATCAATGTGTAGGGCTACGCTCAATATACTTCAAGACCAAAAAAGTTTTTGAATTTACTCAAGGTGGGCATAAAGAAAAGAGTCATGATTGTGTAGAACTAAGATGGATAGCAGTCACAAGGGCATAAATAAAAGAAAAGAAAAGAGTCCATATGAATTGTCTATATGGATGCCAAAACAGTTTCACTATATTACTTACCAGAGCATTCAGTAACATATTAATTGCAATTCCATATGGCGTACCATTTGGGATAAAAGGATTAGATACTCAACATTTTAGAGTTAAATGGATTAGATAATTTTTAAAAGATTTTCAACGAGAAAGGATAATTTTTAAAAGATTTTCAACGAGTGAGGTTTTTGAAACCTTCGTCAGAATTAGTGAAAAAAAAAAAAAAAAACACACTCAAAAAATGCATTGGTTGATTAAGGATGGTTCTGCAATGTGTTCCTCGTATCATAAAAAATTTAATTAACACTAAAAGGGTATACGCTGAGTTTCTACGTGAGGATACAACTTCCCATCAAACTTCTAAAACTTGAGTGACATTACTCTGGCCTGGCAATATCTAGTCCTATTGACTATTCTTGATTTTGGAGAAAAAATGGTGAAACTAAGACACATTTAACACCAGATTATATCGTGTCAGTGATTGGCAATGGAGATTCCGCTTTTATATGGTTCGAAAATTAATGTTACCCTCATGGACCTCTGTTGCTGAAACATGGCCGTACTATAGTGAGGCAGTTTGGTAGTAGTTTATAGGCCAAGTCCTCTTCAATTTTTGGTGAAGTTCAATGGAATTAAACTGCCAATGGGAAGAAGAAAGGAATGAGATTGTGTTTTTTTTTTATCCTTTTGTTAAGCCAGCCATGAAATTGTTGTGACCTGCCTTTATCATATGAGTTATGTGTAGAAATATCGATTGGATACTAAAGACAGGTTGATAAGGTGGGGCGTCATTGCTGATCAGCGTTTTCCATTGTGTAGTCGTTTGCTGATTTCTTCAACGCTCTTATTCTGCTATTTGTTGGTTAATCATCTTCCTCGGTTAGTTAACTATTTGTGTTCTTGGCCTTTTGCTCCATATCGAGACATTTCCCCGGAATCAAGTCGCTCTGAACACCATATATGCGGTTCTGTTGAACACCCCAACTGATATGAAGAGCACAAACAGTTGACAGATTGCTATACAGGAAAAGCCCTTCAAATAAGGCCCAGAAAAATTAAATGTTGCTAACTTGCCATCAACCACATTATGATCTGATATTGTGGCTGAGAAAAATTTCATATTTCATTTTCAAAGAAGACTTGGACTCCAATAGAACTGGGAAAAGGTATCCCCAATACAACCACTCCCCCCCCCCCCCCCCCCCAACAAAAAAAAACACCAAAAAACTTTTTTTCCCGGATATTACTATTTTAGAAAAATATAGTAAACACAATTAGGTGATTTTGTATATAAAGTATCAGAAATTTTCTTGGTTGTATAACAATTTAAACCTCATTTTAGAGTAGGAAAAACTAAGCAAATTGAAGGGACAGAGTTACTGGCGAATACATAGAAGGGTAATGCTGTCTCCAAGAATATTTGATAGATTTTTATATTATTTCATTAAGTTAAAAAAGAAGGGTAGAGTGCACGGAGGTTTTTTTTTTTTTTTGGAGTAAACATATCATTTGTCTTTTCTTATGATAAATATCACATTTGAACGTACAGGAGAGTAGCTTTGGTGTGTTCAACATATTGTATCCCTACAGCTCTTCATGCTATGGGAGATTCGAGTGACTTGGGATGGGCAGGTAGCTTCAAGTGTGAGCCATTTAGCAAGTAAAGTGCATAAAATAAAATAATAAGAAAGAGTGTCACGTTTAAGGGGTTACGTTAGATGTAGCCATTAGTGCCAACGGAATGAGGTGTAAAATTGACCAAACACAAGAAGGTATCAAGGAAATTATCTGCCCGACCCTAAACTATTCCTATTATGTTCATTTAACTGCTCAACAATACATTGTCGTAAACAAGCCCCTCAACAAAAAAAAGTGTCATGTTTAAGTATTTACATCAAATTTAGCCGTTAGTGTTGACAGAATGAGGGGTAAAATTGACCAAACAAGAAAATTTCTTAATGTTTTTCTTCTTGACATTTTTCTTAACCTTCATTGGGCTTTGATGAAATAATGAGGCAATTTCATCTGTGACGCCTTTTAGAACATTTCTCTTGATGTCTTGGTCAATTTTACCCCTTATTTCGTAAATACTAATAGCTAAATTTGACGTAAGTCCTTCAATGTGACACTTTTTTTTTGAAGGGTTTGGTTGCAACAGTGCATTATTGAGGGGCCAAAGGAGTGCAAAAAAATAGTTCAATGGTCGCACGGACAATTTCGTCAAAAAACTGTTTAGAAATTATTGTGTTTGATCAATATTACCCCTCGTTCCGTTAGCACCAACTTTGTTTTAAGGGACTTGTTTGCGACAATGTATTATTAAGGGGCTATAAATGGGCAATAAGAATAGTTTAATAGCTGGATAGATAGATTTTTCTTTAAGATGTATACATGTATGTGTGTGTAGGCTTCTGATAATGTAGTATCGACATACACTGTAAGCGGATTGCACTGCTTTTTTCTTTCATTTTTCTATGATATGCTGGTTTGGGAACTATTATAACCTTTTGCGAAATCTTGGTTCTCGACGGGTAGAAAAAATTTGCCAAAGAATCGGTACGGGTTAGAAAAAGGGTTAAAAGTAAAAAAGCTCTGTAATATACCTAATATACAAAAAAATCTCTCGTGGTTTCAAAATATATAAAATAATATCTCATGTTTTAAATTAAATTGTAAACTAACAGAATTAGTTAAATTTAACGAAAATAACGGTATCGCCCGTTAAATTTATCGGATTCCGTTAAATTTACCGTTAAATTTGGACAACGTAAAACAAGTGTATAAAAAGTAAAGACTTTGGACAACGTAATAAAACCATGTAAATATGTAGGTACCAACACACTGTATATGCGAATTGCTACCGTATCAATAGTAATTGAAGCTTGACTTGTGCCACAAAATGAACCATAGAGACGTTCCAGAAATTAAATGTCGCCCACCTGTCATCATCTCCATAAAGCTCTAACATTTTGGCTGAGAAAGTCCAACATTCACTTTCAAAGAAGACCTTGACTACAAAGATTGGAGACTTGAATTGGTAAAATAATCCCAACTAACCCCAAGCTTTCATTATTTGTTTTTTGAAAGCTCAAAAATTGGTATAATTAGTAGCTCTGGGTTGATTGGGAAGATGATGCGCCAATTTTTGTGGAAAGAAACACTTCCATTGTCGGTGTTAGTTGCAAGTCTTGGGCATGTTAGAACTGGATAAGCACATGCTATAAATTTGAAAATGAAAGCGTAACATTTTCCCAACCGAAATATTTAAGATACGCGTTATAAAACTTGTCAAAATGAAAGCACGACAGTTGGCCTATTGAACTACCCAAAGACGTGTCACAAGAGTAATATAATTAATCAATACCCTTGTCATCATTCTTTGCAGGTGGAAAAATTTATTAGGTGTCGAGATTGCGGTCTTGATTTGAAATGTTGATAGGTCTCAAAAATCACTTGAAAGTTGTCCTACATTTTGATCTTTGTCTTTTTTTTTTTTGTTTAAAAATATGAGAAAATTCGAGCAAGTAAATAGATAAATAACTAAATAAAGTAAAATAATAAGGAATGAGGGTTCATTTGCAAGCATCAGCTGAAGATTTTGTACAAGGCTATTTCTATGAACCCGTTTAATATCCTTTTTTTTTTTCAAATTCAATTTGGATCAGTATCTTAAATTGCTGGCTTTATCTATTTTCTATTTATACCTTTCCATGAATAATGTTACTTTCTCTTAGCAGTATAAAACTTGACGTACGTAAAGATGAATCTCGGCCGGTTAGGTGCAAATGAGAAATTGCAAAAGAGAGGGTGGCTGGGGTTTTGAACTTTGATCCCCCATAAATTTTGAGAAATACTTTTGAAGTCCTTATCTCGCTGGCCTATAATTTTGGGAAAATGCCCTATGCCCATTGCCTTCCACCTCGCCTCCTCTCCAAGCTTTTGCTTTAAGAAAAGCTTTTAAAAATTTACTTGTCCAATGTTCTTAGATTTTGCGTTTGGCTATAGTTGGTCCACTTTTTATAACTTTCGGTCCTCATTTTGGACAATGCTCTTTAATTGTTTTAATTGTGAATTCTCTTGGATAAAGTATTATTGCATTTTAATATAGCAGCTCTATTAATAATTGGTCTTCCTTTTGTACAAATTATCTCAAATAATTGAAATTACAATTGGTCAGAAATTTTCTCATGAAAATCTATAAGATATATATGAAGATAATTTAATCCATACTTCCTATTTAAGATCCGAGATCGACTTATTTTCCAAAATAAGAGAGCATAGAGCAACTCATTTGTAGTTTACATAAGTGTCTGCATCTCTTGCTTTATTTCAAATCATCTTGTGATGACAAAAATTTTCTTCTTTCTTGTTTTCTTTTGTTCATTTTGTGTAAACTCAAAGATTTTTTCCCTTCAACATACTTCTACATGTCATCAAATGAAGTTAAAAGATAGGAAGCAAAGATTTTTTACTCACACCTTCAATTTGCTTCTCATTGGACTATATTTGAAATAGTGGGAACAAAAAAAAAAGAGATAAATTTGTATCACTAAATGAGAATGTTAACACTGGCAAAGTACCCTTTCATATTTGTAGTCACCTCACCACCTTGACGACTATGGCACTGTCTGCAATGAAGACTGCAACTGAGGAAAACGATTGAATGGTGAATTTAAGCAATACAATTTCATAGATTTACGTCTAAGATCAGCAAAATTTGTTTGTATGTCTTTCGGCTTGATTGGGAAGATGAGTATAAAATACAAAATTGTGTTCTATGTCGAATGGGAAGATAATGTTCCGATTATGTGGAAAAATGGCATTGTAGTGTCGTTGTACATCCCAAAGTCTTGGTCGTCTCGGTTTGTCTTAGCCCGTTAGCCCAGAATACACGTCGAAGACTTGTAAAAATGTCTTGGAGAAAAAACAGATGAAGAAGTTGAGAAAGCGAGTGCGACCGAAAGTGAGTTGAGAGCGACTGCTCAATATAGCCACAAAATTGGTGTAATGAACGGTTGTTCTTGAATAATAAATATCTATTCAAATAAAGTATAAATTTTACATATAACCGTGAAAATGGTCGAATTCACAGGAACTAAAAATAATTCGTTTCAAATAGGTAATACCGACCGAAAGTGAGTTGAGAGCGAGTGCTCAATATAGCCACAAGGCCTAACTGATAAGTTATTAAATTGAAACATTAATAAATAAATTCTAACCAAGGAATAATTTCGGAAATGGTTCACTAAAATTGATCACTGATGCAATAATAATTTAACTTATTAACGGATAAATAAAGTTATAACTGTCAAACACGCGATGATAATCAATTTCTTCTTGCTATATTGGTGATTAAGGTACGATCGTTAACTACTGCCCTAATCAAGAAAATAACCCTGGGTACGACCTTAGAGTTCAATTTTTCAATTGTTTAAGAATTAGAGAAACCCTATTCTAACCAAATAAGACGTTACGAGAGTTATTTTAAATTAACTCATATGTTCCCTGACACAAATCCAATCATGCCAGTTACGATTATTGTAAAGCAATTAAATAATTATGGATTTAACTACTCTAATTGATTTTAGGTTATTAGATTGAATTAAATATCAGACGCCCTTGATATTCAAACAATATAATAACAATAAGAAATTAAATTAGAGAATGTACGAATACCAGTAATAAAAAAATTAAATATAATCAATTCGATCTCACAATTTTAGATGAACCAAATCCTCTGTTATTTTTTATTAGAATAAAATGTTTAGTTAATCATCATGGAAAAAGCCACGCGTGAAATATTTGAGTTTAGTGCTGCAACCATTCTCCAAAAAGTGCGATGAACAAGAAAAGAAAAGACGTCCGTTCATTTCTTATGACAAAGGAGAACAGAAAAAGTTACGATGCTATTTTTTTGGATTTCATCTCCTATATCTCCTATAAAAAGATTGTTTCCAAAAAGTCAAGATAACTAACTAAACTGGTGTCCTAATAGAAATAGGAGACTAGTATGCGCTGTAGAGTTTGACTTCCATGGCTTCAAATCAACTAAAATTCAAGATTAAAAATCACGTGTCAAATCCCGAGTTTCTGGTCATGTAAAGTTAGACTTTGATGCACCTACGTCGAAGTGTATAGAAACCTAGTTAAAATCACGTTCTTAACTTCTTTTCGCTCCAGATCCCTACAAACAACACCAGTCACAAAAAATAAATAAAATCTACCAATTAATGCAATGCTTGGCCAAAATTAAGGGGAAAACAATCATAAATTAAATGACAAAATGCAACCTATTAGTTCTTTTCGAAAAATGCCTGTATGGAAGGACACGAGCACTTAATGTTGTGACTTATATATGTTTTCTTAAAGATCAAAATGTGAATGAAATAGTTATCCAAATATTCTTTTAAGTGTAATATGCATCTTTTTATATGTTTCTACGGTTTTAATCTTTAAAAGATTATGTAAAAGGGTTTTTTTAATACTTTCTTCCAAGTTTTTCAGACACTTTCTTCCAATTTTGGTAATTTAATTCTTTGATACTTCATTTGTTGCTTGTTGGGTTTAGGCAGTGTCATTTTTTATACTTTCATTTGATAGTTTATTTGCTTAAACAAATAACTTTTGATTAAAAAAAAAACTTTGGCCCAACAAGTTCAATCACCTTTCAACTTTCATTTTTTTTTAAAAAAAATCAATTTTCCAAGCATGTTTCTAATTTTAAAGAAGATTGAGTTTAGTTTGAAGAGACATTAGCCCGATTAATAAAAGATTCATGGTTGGATTCTTTTGTCTTTTGTATTGGATTCTATTGTTTAATTATTATACAAATTTGGATTTTATATTCATCATGTGCTGTTAAAGTGTATGTCTAGAGTTATGCATGAACTTCCTGTATCTTGTTTGTGATGTTTACTTGGTTATTTGATACTATGATTTTGAACAAGTTATTTAGCAATTTTATTTATGTAATCATGATTACTGGACATTAACTATGGTAATTTCAATGTATTAGATTTGCAATGAGAATTAAAATTTAACACTAAATGCACTCACGAGAGTAGACGTGCACTTTTTTTTTTTTTGGCTTTGGTGGTATTATTTCATGTAATTTCTCCGACAAAATGAACTTGTAGTTAATTTTATAACTACGAGAGTAGTTATAGTTTAATAACAAGTATAGATGATTCACTACAAAAACATGTTTTACATAGATTAGGAAATTACACCTAGGGATGGCAACGGGGACAGGCACCCGCCCCGTGGGGGGTCATTGGAGCAGGGGTTGGGGTGGGGGGGGGAATTTTTTCCCCCCGTTTAGAAATGGGGCAGGGGACGGGGGTATACTCCCCCGTCCCGCCACCCGTTTGAAAATATATATATATATATATATATGTACATAATTATATATATATATAATGATATTATCAATTATACTACTAATTATACATGTCTATTAATAAAAATTATTAATTATTTATACTAAATTTATTAATACATTTATGTTAAATTCCTAACTACACTTAATACAATAACACTTTTTTCTAAAAAAACACAATAATAATTTAGTGATTGTAATTGTATCAAAAGTGAAAACTTGATTATTTTAGTTATATTTGTTTTATTATATTAGATTGTATTCAAATAACCTTTGTTTAATTATTTTATGAGTTTCAATTGTGAGGTTACAATGAATAATAATTTGGTGATGTGTTGATATTTTAGTACTTGATTATTTGCTCAAATTTAATTATAATGAAATTATATAATAAAATTTTTTTAACCCCACGGGTGCCCCCGCGGGGGAAGCGGGGCGAGGCGGGGGCAGGGGGAATTAAAATGCAACGGGGCGGGGGTTGGGGGAGGTGTCCCCCGCCCCATTGCCACCCCTAATTACACAATGTTTAGTTAAGATAATAACATTCAATTAACCAGTAATTTTACTTGTAAGAGTAGGAAGGAATTTCATAACCCTAGGAGTTTTTTAATGTCATTTTTACTTTATTTAATTTTATGATTGTAGATTCGATTTACTTGCTTCAATTTGTGGTTATCTAAAGAATAAAGAAATTGAAAACCATTGGTAATTGACAATTTTTTCTGGGGGATTGACACCTAATATCCCCTATAAATGATCTGGGAGAAAATAGAGGGTATTTAGGTTTTTAAAATTTGATGTAAAGTAAAAAGTAAAAAAGAACCAGCTTTGACTTGCCATACAGAAGTATGTTTTAATCTGGAAGATAATTCCAAAACCAAATTTCATCCGGTCAGAATTCATGCTATTATTGTCTCTATCTTTGTCCTGGCATACGTGCATTAGATGTACCAAGTGTCTGGTATGTATATATATAAGTACATGCAATAGACATTATTAGCCCGTGTCTGTTGTCTTAAATGCTAGCAAAACTGAAAGTATAATTAATCATGAAGAAATTATCTCACTTGTATTTTCCCCTTGGACTCTTCTTGCTAGGTTCTCTCTTATCTTGCTTAGCCATGGCCGCCCCCAACATTACCTCGGATCAATCAGCCCTTCTCTCATTGAAAGCCAAAATCACTGGGGATCCTCACGAAATCTTGGCAAGCAACTGGTCGGCTACTTCCTCAGTTTGTGACTGGAGAGGAGTCACTTGCGGCTCCCGCCACCGCAGAGTCACTGCCTTGAATATCTCCAACTTGGGCCTTACCGGCACCATTCCTCCACAACTGGGCAATCTCTCATTTCTCATGTCCCTCGATATGAGCAGGAACAACTTTTACGGAGAACTTCCCAATGAATTGATTCGTCTGTCCAGGTTACGAGTCCTTAGTTTAGGCATTAACATGCTTAGCGGAAATATTCCCTCTTGGGTTGGTTCCTTCCAACAACTCCGACAATTTTCTCTAAAGAACAATAGCTTTACAGGCTTTATCCCACCTTCTATCTCCAACATGTCAAAGCTAGAGACGTTCAATCTGCAGTTTAATTCTCTACAAGGAGCAATACCAATGGAGATTGGGAAATTAAAAAAGTTGAAGCAAATTCTCCTCGACTTTAATCAGCTTTCCGGTTTTCTGCCACTGGGGATGTTCAATATTTCCTCACTGGAAGTTATTGCTCTTCAAAATAATAGCTTATCTGGCAGTCTTCCATCCAGCATATGTCCCCGTCTTCAAGGACTCACATGGCTAGACCTTGGCTTCAACAAATTAAGTGGTGTGATACCACCATCGTTATCGGAGTGTTCGAAGCTTCAGGTACTGAGGTTGTTTGCCAACAACTTTAGTGGAGTGATTCCGGAAGGATTTGGGAACTTGACGGCGCTAGTGGAACTATTTCTTCGGGACAACAATTTGATTGGAGTGATACCGGAAGGATTTGGGAACTTGACGGCGCTCAAGCGACTACATCTTCGCCGGAACAATTTGATTGGTACCATCCTGCTCCATGTTTTAATTGTCATTTAGGGAAATTTGACTAAGTGTAAAGAGGCATTTACATAATAAGTTGCGTGTATTAATAAGTATTTCTTGACCTTGGCATGCATTACAAAGTTCGTAATCTAATGTAACTTTGTTTTATATTTTAGAATAAATATTTCAAAGCTAATTAATCACCAAAGCTAGAAACATCAATTCTCTACGAGGGACAATTCTAATAGAGATTCGGAATCTAAACAAATTGAAGATAGTGAACATCAACAATTAACAATCAAATTGAAGATAGTGTTCAATATTT
This sequence comes from Coffea eugenioides, assembly GCF_003713205.1. Lineage (NCBI taxonomy): Eukaryota > Viridiplantae > Streptophyta > Magnoliopsida > Gentianales > Rubiaceae > Coffea > Coffea eugenioides. The sequence goes on from NW_020861799.1 coordinate 83,063, forward strand.
CGCCATTGGAGACTATTACTTTTGCTGGTAATAGCCCAACTCTTTTTGCATTTTAGCTGAAATTAGAAAAAAAAAAAAAGAGCTACATATTACTAGTTATATATTCTCAAACAATTAAATAATATATTGATTAGTAATTTGAAGGCTTGTATGAAGGAAATCCCGAGGTACACAAATTATAGAACAACATAAAGGTAATTACTTATCAAACCTGAAAAAATAGTTGGTAACACTTTCGGTAACTAAAGAAGAATACAAAGAATTTTCTTATTAAACATATGTGGTAGTAAAAAAGACCATATAACATTTCCCAACGTAATAATCAAAATATGAATGACAAAATCACCTCAGCAAACTACCAAAGCTTAGGCTTCCCTTTTTTTTTTTTTAAAATTTTGTGTGAAGTTATATATATATATATATGTATATATATAAGCTTGAATCTTTTTATATGGTTTTTTTCTAGATTTTATCATGTTTGTAATTATTAAGCATATTAATCTGCAAAAATATATGCATTTATATGAAAGAAAAAACAATTCCATGTTGACTATATACGCAAATTTGCCTTTCTATTGTCTTCAAACCCTATTGACTTAGATATCTCTTGGTTGTTGTGAAAGTATTTTATCCGAAAAAAAAAGCAATTACTTGTGTGAAGGTTTTAAGTAAATTCTTTAAAACATTCTGACATGAGTAAATTAATCCGTAGCATGCGCTAACATTTGTAAACGTGGTAACTAACTCTCTAGGTAGTATTCCGCAAGAGCTTGGCAACCTAAAGCTTCTTGAAGAACTTCTTTTGGGCTTCAATAGCCTAACTGGATCCATACCAGCCCAAATATTCAACATCTCAACACTGCAAGTACTGGCCCTATCGAACAGTACGCTTTTTGGAAGACTTCCACGCTCCATGGGTTATGGATTAATCAACCTCGAAGGACTTTATCTCAATATGAACGAGTGTGATGGAGTAATACCAGCCTCAATCTCAAATGCATCTAAATTAACTGTGTGGCCTTGAATTCAAACAGATTTAGTGGTCCAATTCCAAACTCTCTTGGGGACCTAAGACTTCTAAAACGGCTGATTCTCTATGAAAATCATTTGACAACTGAACCGTCATCAAGAGAATTGGGTTTTATCAATTACTTGACAAATTGTAAGCATCTAGAACACTTATCATTTGGTGACAATCCATTGCATGGTTTTCTTCCGGTATCGGTAGGGAATCTCTCAACATCTATGGAGAAATTCTATGCCTATTATTGTAGAATCAAGGGAAGCATTCCCGATGCATTTGGGAATTTGAGCAATCTATTGACTTTGAGTCTACATGGAAATCAATTGAGTGGACCCCTTCCCATCGGAGTGAAACACTTGCAAAAACTCCAAGGTTTAAGTTTGACATCCAATCAACTGAGTGGTTCAATTCCAAATAGTCTTTGCGAGTTAAAGAGCTTATACAAATTGTATCTGACATCAAATCAGCTTCGTGGGTCAATACCATCATGCTTAAGCAATGTTAGTTCGCTGAGAGAAGTTTTCTTTGATGGAAACTTCTTTAACTCAAGCATTCCTACTAGCTTGTGGAACCTCACTGACCTCTTGTATTTGGATTTGTCCTCTAATTTACTGGGTGGCTCACTACCTCAAGAAGTTCAAAATTTGAAGGCAATAACACTATTGGGTCTGTCAAGAAATCATCTTAGTGGGAATGTTCCAAGTTCCATTGGAGGTTTGCAAAGTCTAGCCAACCTTTCTTTAGCACAAAATAAGTTTGAGGGACCTATTCCAGACTCACTCGGTCATATTACAAGCTTGGAGGTTTTGGACCTATCCAATAATAATCTATCAGGTCCAATCCCAAAGTCCTTGGAGGTACTCTCATATCTCACTCATCTTAATCTTTCTTTCAACCACTTAAGAGGAGAAATTCCCTCTGGTGGTCCTTTTGAGAACTTCACATACGAATCGTTCATGTATAATGATGAATTGTGTGGCGCCCAAAGATTTCATGTTCCTCCATGTTGGGGTCACAAAAAAGTATTTCACATGTTAGGCATTATATTGAGTATAACAGCAGCAGTAATTGCTGTTGCAACTGTTGCAATTTTACTTTTAAGATGCCAAAGGAAGAATGAGGTTTCAAGAAATGCTGATTTGTTGCCCATGGGACTGGCGAGAAGGATTTCATATTATGAACTTGTCCAAGCAACCAATGACTATGATGAAAGTAATTTACTTGGCAAAGGAAGTTTTGGATCTGTATACAAAGGTACTTTAACAGATGGGACAGTTGTTGCTGTGAAAGTTTTCACTTTCCTCTTAGAAGTCACTTCTAGGAGTTTTGATACGGAATGTGAAGTTCTACGCAACCTTCGCCACAGAAACCTGATCAAAGTGATTGGTAGTTGCTCTAACCTAGACTTCAAAGCCTTAGTGCTTGAATATATGCCCAATGGGAGCCTTGAGAAATGGTTATATTCCCACAACCATTGCTTGGATTTAGTGCAAAGAATAAGCATGATGGCGGATGTTGCTTCGGCATTGGAATATCTCCATTTTGGCTATGTAACACCAGTGGTTCATTGTGATTTGAAGCCTAGTAACATATTGCTTGACGAACATATGGTTGCGCATGTAAGTGATTTTGGTATTGCAAGATTCTTGGATGAGAGAAACAGTGTTATGCATACCAAGACCCTTGCAACACTTGGATATATGGCACCAGGTTGAGCATATCTGACTTTTGCTTTAATTACTTTTATATCTCTTTTTTGTATGAAAATGTGTCAATTTCATGAGTTTTCTCTTTCCCTTCAACTATGATAGATTGATAGATTTCCTCTTGTAGTACAGAGTTTGGACTTGAAGGCCTAGTGTCAACAAGAATTGATGTGTATAGTTTTGGCATAATTTTGATGGAAACATTTTCAAGAATGAAGCCTAGTGATGAGATATTCAAAGAAGATTTGACCCTGAAGAATTGGATAGAAGAATCTGTACCTAATGCAACAGTTCAGGTTATAGATGGCAACTTACTCAGGCAACAAGATAAGCATTTCAATGAGAAATTGGAGTGTGTTTCAATGATCTTCAAATTAGCTCTAAGTTGCTGCACCGAATGCCCACAAGATCGGATCAATATGAAAGAAGTTGTGGCAGCACTTAAGAAGATAAAACGTCAACTTGACTCTTTATTGGATACCTGAAGATGGAAACGCCAATGTGAAAGAAGTTGCCTGGGCTGATATTTGCTCCACCAACACCAAAAAAATAGGGGTTTATGGGTGCAGAAATTGGCTGGCAATTTGATTTGTGAAGTTTTATGGGATAACATAGTTCCAACAAGAGGATTAGTGCTACTCTTCTGCCAGTATTCAAGACTTTAAAGCTCTCAACTTGCAAACTTGTAGTGTTTAATCCACAAATGCAATTGTCCAAGGGTGAATTCATTTTCTGTCTCACTCTTTTTTTTTTTTTTTCGTTTAGACGTTGTTTGGGAATTTCTGAAAACCAAATAGTATTATTTTTTGTAGAAAAATACAAAATCTATACAATGTCTAATCGCACTCCTGCTTGGGGTTCTCTAGGATTGAGGAACATTGTTAGTATACAGTTGTAAAGGTAAAAGTACTCAAATTCAGTACTTTTTTTTTTCAGGTTCTATAGATTGAACACCTTTTTTCTTTCAACTAATCAAAGGTACGATTAAAGATATAAGAAAGTACGTTATATGTTAATATCAAACAATGATACTCTTGTATTATTTATTGTAAAAGAAATATTATCTCAAAAAATTAATGAGTCCCTTGGTCTATTATCCCAATCCTTTTCTGTTTCTTTAGTCCCACTTCTTTCCCCCAAAAAAAAAAACCAAAAAAAAAAAAGAGAAGAAAACGCACTATAACAATTAATACTATCCCGTATAACCTGTGAGCATCCAAAAACTTGATCCATTATTTCTACGCATTAAGTATTGAAAAGCGGAAGGCAAAAGTCCATTGTGATGTAAGGATGCACTTTGGAGAAATTTGCGAGTGCAATCATTCAATTTACAAGTAGACTTGCCCATGTCTTCTATACGGAAGATATTCAGCTCATCAATGAATGTTGAGCACATATTTCCCACTTGCACAATTATTTGGGGGCTTGCTACTGTATATTATATTTGCCCAAACGGGAATTCAACATAGTGCTAATTCTTGAATCTGGATCGCAAATCAGATTTGAGCACATCCATAGAGAAGCAAATGGTTTATGCTTACCGCTTGGCAAAGATTTGAGCATTACAACAGGAAGATTTTGTTTTGTATCCCCCGATGTACGGGACCTTTTGCCTGGAGGATATATAGAGGTGTGAATTCCCTCATATGGTAGTAAATTACTCTGATACTTAGAGTTTGTTCTCGATTCATTATTTTAGCTAATTATATATTTTAATTTTAAATAATTAGTTTTTTTTAACATTCCCATTTACATTTGTATTTAGATTCTAGATTTTTGTAATTATCTGAAAAAGCTAAAATCTATAATCTATCAAAGAGTAGTTTTTATAGATTCTAATTATTCTCTATAATCAAATTTCTATCTAAATCAAATGAGAATAAGGCCTAGCTTTTTATATTAATGCAGTTCTTCTTTCTTACCCCAAAACGAGAGAGAGAGAGAGAGAGAGAGAGAAAAAAACCCCATGCCACCACCAAGTATTCAATCCCTCTAAGCTGTCAGTCGGTTTATGGTCCTGCACCATGCAGTAAAAAAAGAAATATTTACAAAGTGTGCTAATACAATCCTTTGGTTTAAGATGAGTCATTTCCTCTAATCTAATTATAGTTAACATCTTTTCCATTAGTATAGAATAATACAGGTGTTGGTAAATAAATTTCGTATCTACTATACATATAAAAGATAAAACAAAAAAGTATTGGTTTTTAGAGCCCAAAAAAAGATAAGAAAGAAAGAACAAGACAAAAAAAAATTTTTTTTAAAGTTTTTGAAGTTAATAATTTTGAAATTTATTGGTAACCATCGGTTTCCTAGTAGTTTCGCTGTAACCATTTGATGAATGGAGTCCTCATGTTTGCATTAATATTGGCCCAGTCTTACATGACTAAATGATCCTTCAATTCTTTTCTACATTTGTAGCTAAAAATGAAACAATAGCTTTAGGAATTTTTTTTCCAAACATATGCAGGGAATTCAGTTAACTCAGAATGAAATTGGCACACAACAAATCCCAAACCATATGCGGGGTGCTTTAAACAAGCCCTGTTCAGCTAACTGTTTGAGAATACAGGACATATATTTTCGTGGAATTGGTTCAATCTAATTGTAAAAGCACTTAAAGAAAATTAAAAAATAGACATGTTTATGGTCGTCTTCCACCAATATTGTAAAGGCTATGGATTTTTCATTATCCTGATTATAATACTATGAACATATATATATATATATATATATATATATATATTTTGGGAAAATCTGTTTCCCACTGTTGCCAGACTAATATATATACATGTAGACTTGCAATACCTTGGAACGCACAGCAGCTACTCAATTTAACACTGGACGATGGGAACAATGTGCAAATACATTATTTTTGCAGTTTTCCTAGTCCAATGTATGATGCCATCCTCATTAGGCAAAAATCTAGTGAACATCACCACTGATCCATCAGCTCTTCTTGCATTCAAATCCCAAATAACATCAGACCCCAACAAAATCTTGTCCAAAAACTGGACTTTAACATCCTCAATTTGCAACTGGATTGGAGTCGCTTGTAGCTCGGCACCTGAGAGTGACCGCATTAGATATCCCAAATATGAATCTTTCTGGAACCATATCTCCTCATCTGGGAAATCTTTCCTTCCTTGTTTATCTCAACTTGAGTGCCAACAATTTTCATGGGAATTTGCCCCACGATTTATCCCACCTGCATCGACTTAAAGTCCTCGATCTCGGCATTAATAATCTCGATGGAGAGTTACCAACTTGGCTTGGTTCATTCACCGAACTTCAATATTTGTCTCTGAGAAACATTAGCTTTTCTGGGCTGATTCCTACTTCCATCTCTAACATGTCAAAGCTGGAGCAATTAGTCCTGTCGTCCAATTCTTTACAAGGAAGGATCCCAATAGAGATTGGACATGTTGGTAATCTCAGGACACTAGCCATTAACTTCAATCAGTTGTCGGGTTCATTGCCATTTGAGATCTTCAATCTTTCCTCTCTTGAAAGACTTGCCTTGGTGGGCAACAAGCTTTCTGGCAGTCTTCCAACAAATCTCTGCAACCGTTTTCAGAAACTCTGGTGGCTTTCCCTATCAGTGAACAATTTATATGGTCCAGTACCATCAAATATATCTCAATGTTCACAACTTCAAGTATTATCCTTGTCCGTCAACAATTTTAGTGGTTTCATACCCAAGGGAATTGGCAATTTGAAGCAGCTTCAGTTGCTATACATTGGCTTGAACAATTTTACAGGTGAAATCTTCATTCTTGCCTTTACTGGCAATTGCAAACCTGTTGAGTTTACTTTCGTCTTTGAATACACATAATATAACAAAATATGACGCTTAATTGGAAACAAATTAGTCCACTACTAAAATCAACTATGCCTAAACAAAAAATTTTCGACATTTCACCTGACCTTCACCCTTTAGCAAATGAACTGTTTTAAGTCTCTCTTGTACCATAATGCAAAAAAAGAGAAAAGGAATTTGTTGAGTTAGACTGCCCAAAGGCTACATCTTGTTTGTCTTTTTCTTTTTAACAGCCGGGAGGAGCAAAGAGAGAGGGGGGGGGGGGGGGAAGAAAAGAACACAAGGAAACTTCATAATCAGCATCATTCATCACAAGTAGTGATAGTAAGTATATTTTTGAAAATCAACCCACCAATTCTTCTTCCGCTTGGCCACTTGGAATACTTCAAAGTCTACTGCATCTCCCACCATCCGGACCCTACAGGTTAGCGAGCTGCCCACGTCCTTATGCGTCTGATTCATTAAACAAACTCTCAAGTTGAAATGTGTCTGCCATCTAGGCGGTGCGGCCATCTAACTTTCTCTTGTTATGCTCTATCACTTCGAGCATAAGCTAAGATGTATAAAAAAAATATGAGAAGATAGTAATCTTTTAGTGCTTTGGTTAATTTGGATTTGGTGTATTAGATTGTTCTCAAAGAATGGATGGAAATGGATGTCATGTTATTTATAATTTCTATTTAGTAATTCTTAAATGTCATGACGAACAATTGTAGATTCTGCATAATTTATCGAGTCTGGTACTTCTATCGATTATTTATTTACTTTTTTTTTTATTCTCCATTTTCATTTCTAACCATAATTATCTGCTTTCGACATAGTAAAATAAAGTACATAAACTTCCCACCCATAAATAGGTATCCAGTGACATACAAATGATTGTTGAAGATTTTCTAAACGTTATATTGAGTATGATGCATCAAGTCTACCATGTTATGTCAAGTATGACGCACCATGTCAACCACGTTATATTGAGTATGATGAATTTCTCCGAAATAATAAATATTCATATTCCTTATCCCACATCCTTTTCCGCAGGGGTGATTCCAAAAGAGATCGGTAATTTAACTATGCTTCAGGTTTTATCAATTCCTACTAGCGGCCTAACAGGTAAGAGCGTTATCAAATTGCAAAGTAACATCTTGCCTTCTTGAAGTCTTTGAAAGAATTGTTTTAAGGTCAAAATTCTTCAAAGTTTTCGTCCATATCAGTTTACTGTCCCCGCTTTTATGAAGGATAACTTACCTCAACATAAATTTCCATAGTAAACACTAAACAGCAGCTTACATTTCTGGCAGGCTTCATGATTTTGAAAAAGTTTTGATGTTTAAGCGACACAAGCCTATAATTAAGTTGTTGTTATATATTTGCAATCGGTCATATATACCCTTCTACAAGAAGCGGTCATTAAAGATGGAACAAAGCTAGTTATTTCCCTTATCTGCTTTGAAGTAGTTTAACCGTGTGAACAAGTCCTATGGACGGAGGAAAATTTACATGAATGTGAAAACCGTGTCTACCATACAACTAGAAGTGTATGACAACTGCCTTTTCGGATTAGGGGCGTAACAGATTGAGTTCTGTCCAGTACAAATTAGTTTATATAATTCTTATAATTTTGGGTATAAGGTTGTATAATTTGGGTATAAACTTCAACTTGTTAAACTTATACAACTAAGTTTATAATTGCATCAAAATTGTACGAGTCTACATCAAAAGTAGTAAAAATTATACGAATCGGTTTGAATTGGATAAAATTCAACTTGTAATGTCCCTCATCCATACCTTTCCTAACAAAATTAAACTTAATTATGGAATTTTATGAGAATGTCCTTTGTAACTGGAAATGAATCATAGATTTGCAATTAAAGTAAATTTTAAGCAAAACGCTTGGAATAGAATGCGGTAGCTCTATAAAAGTGTATGGGGATTATAAACGAATCGTACAAGACAACAACACGTTAGTGGAAATTTATCATTCAAATTTGGGTAAATTACGCTCATTCCCCCTCCCCGGTGGATTCCAAGAGCGTCACATAACTTGTCAAATGTTTCAAAATATCTATATAATCCTCTATTATTTTATGTAAAGTAGAAACTTGATGAAAAATAACTTCTATAAGTTGTTAATTGAAATACCAATATTGCTCTTATCTAAGTACTAAATCAAACAATACCTTGACCACCTTGTGTAGAACTATAAAGGGTTTACATGAATAAATACAAAAATTGCATGCGAATAATTAAAGTGGATTGCATATTAAAGAGGGATTGAGTAGGTGTTATGATTCTATTACACACATTTTTTAAAACACATCTAGCTTAATCACCATAATTGCTAGTGCTTTGAATCAATTTTTCACTTTGCATAAAATTAAAGGAGGTTACGAGGATATTTTGAAACCTTAAGAGGGGTTATGTGGCAATATGAAAAATCACGGGAGATTATATGTAGTTCATCCTTAAAATTTTAAGCAAATCAAAGTCGAGAATAAAAAAGGGAACCAAATATAAAGTAAGAGAATCTAAGTGGGAAAACGCTGCGGTGGTTTGAAGTATTCAAAGGCACTACAAGTGAATAATCAAAAAAATACTAAATTTTGTTAAGATAGTGGTAAGATACGCTTACTCGTGTACAACTAAAATATAAGTACTACGTCTATAACTAAAATTGTTATTTGCTTAATGAAGCTTGCTACTTAAGTTAACAAAATTTAAGATCTTCTTATGTAAATGTCTTATACCCACAAATAATTGGAAAAGTTTTGTGGTTTTTTTAGAGGTGCAATGCCTTCTGAGCTTGTCAATCTATCCAACTTGCAAACATTGGTATTAGAAAATAATAGATTAACAGGTTCCATACCTGTAGGGATCTTCAACATCTCCACATTAGGAATACTATCACTTTCAAACAATTCTCTTCAAGGAAATCTTCCATCAAGCATCGGTTATGGGTTTCCCATGCTACAATTTCTTCATCTCGACACAACCAACCTTAGTGGAGTTATACCAGGCTCAATCTCAAATCTGTCTCAACTCATCGTCCTTGAACTGGATGAAAACAAATTCAGTGGTTTTATTCCTGGATCCCTTGGAAACCTACAACTGCTTGAAAGGATATTAGTATCTTCCAACCTTCTAAGAAGTGATTCTTCAAATGAAGAACTGGGATTTATTACTTCTTTAACAAACTTCAGAAATCTGAGAGCTCTGGGGTTTGACAAAATGCCATTATTAAATGGTAAACTTCCAGCTTCCATTAGAAATTTTTCTACCTCCATTGAAAGAATTTATGGATATAAATCTAACATCCAAGGTAGAATCCCAAAATCAATTGGAAATTTAAGCAGTTTGTTGTTGCTAAGTTTGTATGGGAATCAGTTGACGGGGCCAATTCCAACATCTGTAGGACGTATGTAGAATCTTCAAGGTTTGTTTCTTTATGAAAACAAACTTAGTGGATTTTTTCCAAAATCTCTGTGCGGATTACAGACACTATATTCTGTGTACTATGATACGAACCAGATTTCGGGGCCAATTTCAGAATGTCTAGGAAATCTTACTGCTTTGAGATATCTTTACCTCGAGTCAAATAGGCTGGACTCTAGTATCCCTTCGAACTTGTGGCAGCTCAAAGATCTAATAGAGCTCAACCTATCCTCTAATTCTTTAACAGGTTCTTTACCACCTGAAGTTGCAAATTTGGAGGTTGCAACAACATTGGTCTTGTCAGTGAATCAGTTCTCAGGAGATATTCCAAGTGCAATAGGGAAATTAGGGAACTTGAATTATCTATCTTTAGCACAAAACCAATTTCAGGGCTCAATGCCTGAGTCGATGGGGAAGATGGTAAGCTTGCAAACATTAGACCTGTCACACAACAACCTGTCAGGTTTGATCCCAAGCTCACTCGAATGGCTTCAATCCCTTTTGTACTTCGATGTTTCTTTCAACAAATTGAGAGGCCAAATTCCTAGTGGAGGCCCTTTTGAAAATTTCACTAGTGAATCATTCATTTCCAATGAAGCATTATGTGGACCTACAAGGTTTCATGTGCCACCATGCCCAAAAATCTCCAATCATCACAAATCAAAGACAACTAGGATTGTATTAATTTTTTTAGGGATTATTGCAATTTTGGGTGCTTTGGCCGTCTTTCTGGTGTACCTACGATACCACAAGAAGAAAGATAGAGCTTCCAATGACAATGCTTTATTATCATTGGGAACATATGAAAGGATTTCCTACTATGAGCTTTTGCAAGCAACTGATCGCTATAATGAAGGCAATTTGCTCGGTACTGGGGGATTTGGATCGGTCTACTGTGGTACTCTTAATGACGGGAGAAAAGTTGCTGTAAAAGTATTCCATGTACAACTTGAAAGGGCACTCAAGAGTTTTTACACAGAATGTGAAGTACTACGGAACCTTCGCCATCGAAATCTAACCAAGGTCATCAGCGGTTGCTCTAACAATGATTTTAAGGCTTTGGTGCTTGAATTAATGCCAAATGGAAGTCTTGCGAAATGGTTGCATTCTCCCAGCTGTTTTCTAGATATGAAACAAAGATTAAACATAATGATTGATGTGGCATGCGCATTGCATTATCTCCATAATGGTTATTCAACCCCAGTCGTTCATTGTGATATGAAGCCTAGTAATGTCTTGCTTGATCAAGATATGATTGCACATGTAAGTAATTTTGGGATTGCAAAGCTGTTGAATCAGGAAGATGGTATTACACACACTGCAACGATAGCTACGTTTGGTTATGTAGTACCAGATTAGTAGATTTCTTGAACATATATATCAAGTACTGTTTTTCTGTAATTAATTTACCTTCAAAATTTTACATTTTTTTTTTTTTGGTGAATCTCTGTTTAAACCTGGCATTCTTTGCAGAATATGGATTGGAAGGACTCGTATCGACAAAATGTGATGTTTATAGTTATGGAATCATGCTGATGGAAGTCTTCACAAGGACAAAGCCTAATGATGCAAGATTCAACGGCAATTCAAGCTTGAAGGACTTGGTGCAAAGTTCTATGCCTAATGCTCTATATCAGATTATAGATGCCAACTTGTTGCAGGAGGATGAAGAACACTTTGCAGAAAAGCTGGATTGCATATCGTTTATCATGGAAATAGCTCTAAATTGCTCAAGAGAATCCTCAAGGGAGAGGAGCAATATGGAGACAGTGCTTAGAGAAATGAACAATATCAAGTCTAAACTGTTATGAATTGATAGAATGCACTGAATCATAATCCCCGGTCAATGGTAGAACTTCTACAGTTGTTTGTGAACTGCTAGAATTCATCATTTCTTCCTTAAAATTTCTTGTAAAGCATTTTGCTACTTGAACTTATAATAATGTATCACATTAGACTTTTAATTCAATTGAAACCAACGCCTGTAATAGTTACACAAGGGCTATAATCATAATTGACAAATTTGAAGTCTTTGCCAAAATGGATTTAGTGTCTAGTAGTTCTAATTTTCATGTCCGACAGTTGGGAGCTTTTGGGTCCAAACTTGCAATAGATGTATCTACCAGCTCCCTAGAAAAAAAAAATGTAAAATTGTAGAAATAGGTTGACCTCTCAGGGATTGATGGTCTACTGTCAAACCAAGTCCATAGCGCGAACATTGATATGAAATTAATGTCTTTTGACTAATTATAGGGTTATAGACTTATTAGCTAGTATTTAACCAAAGAATTCCTTACATGCAATAAAATATTCTCGTGAATCCCAAATCAAAATCTTTTTGCAATCTGTGTTACCTTATTTATAATCAATTATCTTTAGAGTAGTTGATCATCAGGAAAGCATTAAACCTCTCCCTGGTTTAATCTTCTTCAGGTCAGCTACAACTTGTTTCATGTTGATCCTTCCACCTGGACACTTTCTACATCAGTTTAAAGTTAATATAAAGATCAATAAAATGCACTCCAGCTTGTCAGTGAAATACTCTTCCTCTGGCCGTATTCATTTGAAAGGAATCTTTTTTTTTTGTTTTTGAAAAAATTTGAACTGAATCTTAAATCCAAATTCATTTTAAGACATTTCATTACTAGGCTTCATTCTCGAAAAAGTTTCATTAATAAACATGAAAAAATTTTGAGGGGACAAGAAGTATGATATTATGAATTTTTTTTGTTAAAACCTGGGGTACAAAACAACGATTTTAAAATATTTTGGGGAAGGATCTGTCCTTGGGGAAATATATTTTATTTGCCTTTTTTTAAAATACCTAAACCTAACGGAGCCCCATGAAAATGACAATAACAATTATTGGATAAAATAATGACTTCCCAGGCAAAAAATGGTGCTTTTTCTAATTCCATGAATTACAACTTTTGGTCCTCCGTGTTAATTTTACTTTTATCATTAGTTATTCTGTTAATGTCAACATATTCTCTTTTAGAGTGGAAATGGGAATAGTACCCCAAAACTCCTACTATGGCTTCATTCTATACTGCTTTGCATAAGTTCCTATATAACTTTAGATGATGATATTTGTATTTGGGAGTTTAAGCAATTTCTCAAGTTTCATTTTCTATTGTACCATGTGTAAATCCTAATTTATTCTTTTCAAGTTTTAATTATGACTTCAAACACTAATGGCAAAATTGCATTTTAGTTCTCAATGTACAGGATCTGAACCAAATTAATCCCCAATATTTGGGCCAAAGCAAAAATACATAGTTAGGCCGAATTGATCTCAAATGTCTTGACCTAGAGAAATGTAGCCCAAAAGTATTCAATTGTCTGTCATTTTGCATAAAAATCTCATAAAAAGTTATGATAATTACATAAAAAGCTATTAGAATGATAAATACTATAGGAAAAAAACAAAAATTACAAAAAATAATAAAAAATATAAAATAAATACACTATTTTCTATTTTACATAGTATTTGTAAATAAAATTTACACTTATGAAGAGAAAAACACATTTTACAACTTTAGAAAATGCCCTACAACTAGATTATTGTTTCAGGTCCTAGACTTATTATTACACCTTGTAAATAAAGCAAAATAATTTTAACAACCAAAACTTGATTATTGTACATTTTATATTACTTAATCCATGATTATAAGAAAGTATACAAATAAACAAACGGAGCACATCACATGATTTATGAATTCAGTAAATCTGCCAAATCTATCATTGTCTTCATTTGGACAGAATTTAGTACTATTACACTTATTTTACGGTTTCTAAATTTTTTCAACCTTTGTGCTTCTTATATAATCTCATTTAGTTCTTGTAATTCAACGGATTCTGCTGTTTTTTAAATACATTTTTGGTGACGTCCTGCAACTTTTCAATGCAACACCGGGGACAAATTTTGCCAAATTAAATATTTTAGGGACTATATTTGTTCAAATTAAAACATTGGGGAATAAGTTTGGCCAAAATTGAATATGTTAGGGACTACATTTCCTATGACCAAGGATCAGAGTTCAATTTGGTTCACACACTAAACATTGAGGATTAAAATTTCAATTTTCCTTAACTTCTTTTTCTTTTTTTTGGCAAAAAAAAAGGTCAGTTTTCGCTAACTATATAGATGGAGGTGCTCTTAGAGATATAAGGACGGTATAATTGGTGTGAGAGTACCTAAGCTTTGAAATCATAAGGTTGCGCATATATTAAATTTCAAACATGATTGACTATAGCAAAACCTGGCTAAAGTATCAGGGCATAATTGTCGAATCTGTTCAAATAAATTGCAGTAATGACTTGGACTAAAAAACCAGGCATTAAATATTTAACTAGTACCCAACAATATTGACTTAGTTTACAGAAATTAAATTACAACAAATCAGATATAATTGGTCAAGGATCCGAAAAAAATTTGCTCCTTTGTCTCCAGGCCAATCATATTAAGTTGACCTCTGCTCTCATCCAAGAAAGTATAGCCTTCTGGTCTGAAATTACAATTTGATCATGAAGAAAACTCACAAAACATGCCTTTTGATTCATCATTTGTTGATACTTTGTTTGACAACTTGCTCAATCATTGCAGCAAACGACATCACCACTGATCAATCTGCTCTTCTCGCCTTAAAATCCCATCTCACTGCAGACCCTCGCAATCTTCTGAAAACCAATTGAACTACTTCTGCATCTACATGCATCTGGAATGGAGTTACGTGCAGTTCTCGCCATCACAGGGTGACTGCCTTAAATATTTCAAACATGGGTCTTACAGGCACCATTCCTCGACAACTTGGAAACCTTTCATTTCTGGTTACTCTGGATTTGAGTGGCAACAAATTCCAGGGAAGTCTGCCTCAGGAGATTGTTTATTTGCACAGACTTCGGGTGATCAATTTAAGTTTCAATAACTTCACTGGACAAATTCCTTCCTGGTTTAGCTTCTTAACCTGCCTCAAATACTTGAATCTGAAAAAGAATAATTTTACAGGTTTGATCCCTCATTCTCTCTTCAACCTTTTAAAGCTTGAAAACTTGATTCTATCATCCAACTCCATTCAAGGAATCATTCCGGAGGAGATTGGAAATCTTCATAGCCTGAAGTATGTAGACATTGAAACCAACCAACTTAATGACTCCATACCATCTTCAGTCTTCAACATATCAACGCCAGAAACTATAGCGCTTGGACATAGCCCGTTTGGAAATCTGCCTACTGATGTATGTCTCAATCTTACAAAACTGAAAAAGCTTAGTTTGTCTTCGAATAAGTTAAGTGGCCAAATACCATCTAGCTTATCTCGGTGTTCACGACTTGAAATACTTCTTGTCCTACAACAACTTTGGTGGGCTCATTCCAAAAGAAATTTGGAACTTGACAACACTAGAATTATTATATCTTGGTGACCACAATTTGAGAGGTAGGTATAACTTTAGTCATCAACTCTGTTATAGAAATGAGTAAGTCGATGGATGAATGATACGTGCTTTTCAATTAATTATTAATGACTCGAGTTCTTGCAAATTTTTGTCACAAGTTCATTGTATTTTCACAGGTTCAATTCCAAAAGCGGTTGGTGCCCTTTAAACATTCCGAGCTCAACTGGAGGTCTGCAAATGCTATTGACACTTTCTTTGGCAGAAAATAAGCTACAAGGATCTATTCCAGACTCGATGGGTGACTTGTCAAATTTGGTGTTCTTGGACTTATCCAATAATAATCTTTCAGGTCTAATCCCAAAGTCCTTGGTGGCACTTCAATTTCTCAGTTACGTCAATCTTTCTTTAAACAATTTATGGGGTGAAATTCCATCTGATGGCCCTTTCAAAAACTTCACGAGTCAATCATTCATGTCTAATGGAGGTCTATGTGGTAGTACAAGATTTCTTGTTCCTCCTTGCAGCACTTCCATAGATCACAAGTCAACCAGGAAGAAAACATCTCATGTAATATTCATTACCTCTGGTATTGGAGCAGCATTAATGGCTATAACCTTAACAATAGTATTTCTAATGTATCGAAACAAAACTGAGGTAGGTAGGACTGAGGGTGAATTCTTATTTTGTGATGAAAAAAAAAAAGATTTCTACAACGAGGGCGGTTTTTGGATTTGTTTCTACAAAGGGGGTCTTCGCATTCTCAGAATGCGAGCTCACCGAGCTCGCATTTTGCGAATGCGAGGTCGATTCGAGCTCGCATTCTGAGAATGCGAGCTCTGTGACCTCGCATTCTAAGAATGCGAGCTGTATGACCTCGCATTCTCAGAATGCGAGCTCACCTCGCATTCACAAGCTCCCCTACAACCGCCAAGACCCCATTTCGAAAAAAAAAAAGACCCAACAAAGAATAGCTGGTTGAATAGCTGTGGAACAGCAAAACAAAGAATTAGGAAGCGAATTTTGCTTAGCAAAACAAAGAAAACAGACAGACCTGGTTTCTGCACATCGAAGCATCCAAAGACCGGAGCAGACCGGAGCATCGAAAGACTGGTTTCGCGTTTGCCGCTTCCCAAAATTTGACCGCATTGCCGTCCCATTGCAACTGTCAAACAGCATAAAGGTTAGGCTTTTGCACTTGCAATGCCTCACGTATAGCTTTGTAAGTTTAATTAATAGTTGAATACTATCATCCAAGGGCAGGTTCAGATTTGTTGTGCAATTTGGGTGTAAATGTGACGTGGGTTGTGCTTATTTTTGCAATTTTTGTGGTGGATTTGAGGAAATACGTTATCTTTTTCGATGACTGGCAATTTTTCCATTTCCAATTAGTTGCAGTTTATTTGCAGATTTCTGCAATTATTGCAGAAAAAGAAAGATCCGAGCTCGGATACGACTAAAGTCAGAAAGATCCGACCTCGGATCATAAGGATCCGAGGTCGGATTTATAGTTGTTTACTCAGATCCGAGGTCTCGTCTGATCATCCGTCGAGAAGGATCCGAACCCTGTTGGATCCGAGGGCTTCAATAAATTATCCGAGCTCGGATCCGTCCATTTCATAATAATAAATGCGAGCTATTGTTTTATTTTTTGTTAAAATTATTTGTGGATTTCAGCGTGCGAAAATTCGAGCTCTGTGAGTTCGCATTTGCTGAAGGCGAAGACCCTTTGGATGTAATCCCATGCTCAAAATGCCCCATTTGTAGAATTCTTTTAAAATTCATCAGAATTTTTTTTTAAAATCTATTTATCGACCCTATTACTTTTGGTCGAAACACTATGTACATTGGATATTGTATGTTTTGCAATTGGAGCTTTGGGACTTTATTGACATTATGTAGTTTATAGATTGGAGCTTTTGAATTTCATGGATATTTGGATTGTTTGACAGGGAGTTTGAGGCTATTTATAGGGGAGATTATGTCGAAATTTTTGTAGATCTTTCTTTGTGAGGGTAACTCACTATTAGGTTATTTGAAAAAATAACATTAATTTTGTAAGATTCATAGCTAGAATATCACATCATTGTGAATGTGGATCTTTTTATGAGGTGTGAATGTGGAGCCCAAATATATATAACTTCTAAATACATTTCTTACGCCTGTACTTTGAAAATTATAGGGTCTCTTGACAATATGTAGTGTGGCAAATGTGATTACTACTTAATCGGCTTCCCTTTTCGGATTGGTTGGCAGGGAGTTTTAGTGTAATTTTAGGGGAGACTCTGTCCAAATTTTCTAAAGATTGCGTTCGGTTTTAGGCTATTGCTATCGTTATTTATAGCATATTTCATACCTGTTTTTAATTTTTTCATAAACATATGGATCGAAATTAGTCTATATAATAGTTCCAATTTCGACCTATAGTCCATCCTCTCTTTCATTTGTTTGGACGCTTGGACTTCTAATTCTAATATATTGTCCCCAAAATAGGGATTCATTTTACAAACATGTCTGTAGAAAGACCTCTGCGGGTAAACCTATACTGGGGAGGACAAATACATTACGAAGGTGACTTTGTTTGTTATATGCCTCGTACTTCCAACCGGACATTAACTTTGAGGCATAGAATTGGATACGGGGAGTTGGTTGACAGGATTTACCACTATATTGGGGTCGATAAAGGGATGTTCAAGCTGAAATTGTTTCTTCGTCAACCGTTGGAGAGTTCCAAATATACTGTTTCCGCAGTGGTGGATGATGAAACTCTTGATGTAATGTACGATCTTTGGATCGAAAGAGTTTCATACATGGCGGAGATTTATATCGAGAAGGAAGAAATCGTCCAAATGCCTGTAGTTAATAGCGTATTCACTGGAGCAATAGGTACTGTTGGTCCAATGATGTCGCTGGTTCATGCATTCATGGATCCAACAAAGTTGCACTTCGGTTCTAGTGTAGTCGTTCCAGAGACTTCATCAGCATGTCATTATATGCATGGTGATCGATCTATGGATTCATTAGAACCAAGGCTCACATCAGGGTCCATGGGTGCCCAGGAATATTTTCATGGCCTGGATTCGATTCCAAGTTTTGGAGATCCAGGTCCATCATGCCATATTTCTCCAATTGGGATCGAGTCTAACCCTGGGCAAGGTTGTCGCAGTTCAGCTGAAAATGATGTATATGCTAGTATACACGATGGGCTCCTTGGCTCTCTTGAAGATGATGTGGAAGAAGATGACCCGGAAGTTGATGCGGAAGAGGTTGAAGAGTCGGAGTCGCAAGATGTGTCTGGTAGTGATTCGGATGATGAGCATGAAGGTGGAGGTTTAAGAGTAAACCTCGATATGGACCACTTGGACAGACGCAATAGCACAGCTGGCAGCTCTGCATATGTGCCAAGAGGAATGACATTTTTCTCCGATCTTGGGAATATAGATCATGATGATATGGAAGAGGAGGATGGATTGGAGCGTATTGTAACATTCAGTGAGGAGAATAATAATATACGTCTTCATATGAGATTTGAGAGTAAGCAGCAGCTCAGCCGAGCAGTTAGGATGTGGTCCATCAATCACAATAGGGAGTTCAGAGTTATTGAGAGTAAGAGTAACACGTGGTTTGCTAAGTGCAAGTCATCAATTGATCGACATCCTTCCACTTCAACCGCGCCATCGTATCCACCATGCGAATGGTGTGTTAGAGCCGTAAAGAAAAAGACTCATGGAATGTGGCAAATTACAAAGTGGGTGAATGACCATAACTGCTTGGGCGACATGATTAGAAATAACAATACAAGCCTGACTGCTTCCGTTATTTCAAGGTACATCCTCCGTAGCATTGAAGATGACCCTGGATTAAAGGTCAAGAACATACTAAGTTCCGTTAAAGAAAACTTGAAGGTTGATGTGTCTTACAAAAAAGCCTGGTACGCGAGACGTAAAGCAATTGAGCTTGTGTTTGGATCTTGGGAAGCGAATTTTGCCGAACTACCACAGTATCTCGATGCACTGGTGCAATCCAATCCAGGCACCGTGGTGGAGTGGTCGCATCATTCGGATAGTTCGGATCGAGTTAAGACCTTTAAGTATGTATTCTGGGCTTTTGGACCGGCTATTGAAGCATTCCACATGTGCAGGCCGGTTATATGCGTTGATGGCACTCATTTGCGTGGCGAATACAAGGGCAAACTCCTTGTTGCAGTCACGCAAGATGCGAACAACCACATTCTGCCACTTGCTTATGCCATAGTTGATGAGGAGACGATTTCCAGTTGGTCGTGGTTTATGGAACAATTAAGATATAATGTGGCACTTGATCGACATCCTATATGTGTCATTTCCGATCGCCACAATGGTATCATCTATACTATGACACACTTTGACTATTGGGCGGAACCTTTAGCCTACCATAGATTTTGCCTGCGACATGTTAGGAGCAATTTGATGACACACTTCAAAGGTTTACACCTTCGTAAGTTGTGTTGGGCAATGGGAAGGGCAAGACAATTGCGCAAGTGGCGGATGTTCAGAAGAGAACTACGGAGCATGTTCCCAGATGCTTGGAATTATCTGTCAGCCATTAGTCCAGAAAAGTGGTGTCTATCTCACGACGATGGCCGTCGGTGGGGTATTCTAACTACCAACATATCCGAAAGCTATAATAATGTCTTGCACGGGGCACGACATTTGCCAATTCGTGCATGCATTGACATGACATTTCATCGGACAGTTGCGTTATTCAAGACGAGAAGGGAAGATGCTTCACATTGTCGCAATCCTTTTCCCCCAAGGATATGGCGGCGTTTTAAATATGCTGAGCGGAAGGCAGGCGCCCACAGAGTCATTGAGTTCGATGGCCCATCGGGCGTATATAAGGTTATCACAGGGCGGCGCGTCGATGGTAAAGGAGGCAATACGCAAACCATCAGGTTTTTTGATAAGACATGCTCTTGTGGAAAGTGGCAGATATACAGACTTCCTTGTTCACACGCTTTGGCGGTGTGCAGGAATAGAGGTGACAATCCGGGATTGCTTGTGGACCAGCAGTTTACTAAAACAAGGTGGGCGGTCCAGTATTCAGGCATGTTTAACCCATTGCCGCATCAAGATACTTGGCTCTATCCTGGGTGGGCCCTGCAGGCAGACAAGAGCAAATTTATTACACGCCGGGCAGGGCGGGTGCGAGCTAGCAGAATTCGGAATGAGATGGATGAAAGGGATCCAGACGAACCAAGAAGATGTCGAAATTGTCATCAGACGGGTCACAATAGGAGAAATTGTCCGAATTATAGGCCTTGATTTTATCGACTCCCTAGATATTTTTGTTTCATGTTAGTTCAACTTTTTGAACGTGGGATTTATAGTCTAGTTCATTTGTGTTCGATGCTGGATTTATTCTAAATAACTACATTGCTGACTTGAATTTATCATTTGTCAAATGCGCTACTCGTTCAATGCTTTGATAAGTATAGAATTTCCTGTTTACACCTGCAGCCCCAAAGTTCTCACTCGATGTATCTTAGTTCTTTGGTCAAATTTTGCTACAAAATAAAACATTCAGTTCGCGATTTACGATGTCAAAACTGGATACTGCCCACTTTTAGGGTTTTACTTATGCATGACTCACCGTCTTTAATTGATGTAGATATTTGCATCCGGAATATGGCCGACACTCCTATCCCTGCAGGTCTACATCCAGGACCATACGTGCACGACATTATATCGGGGGGAACTGCACACCGGGCGCATTCAATTTTCCACGGACATATTGAGGGCAATCAGTTAGATGTCAGACGGTGTGACAGAGGATTTTGGTCGCATACGCCTATTCCTGATCGGGTTTTGCGTTATATTGCCTTGGCTGGATTTGAGGGCGTGCTTGAGAGTGGATATCAGATGGTTGATCATTCTTTGATCACATCTTTAGTCGAGAGATGGCGGCCCGAGACGCATACATTCCATTTACCGGTTGGAGAGGCTACCGTGACATTACAGGATGTAGAGGTGTTGTGGGGGTTGAACATCGATGGTCCACCGGTTATAGGGGTAGACACATACCGCAGCATTCAGGAGTGGGGAGCCATTTGTGAGGAGCTCCTTGGATTTTCGCCAGCAGTTGGATACTTTGATGGACAGAGGCTAAAGTTGGGATGTTTAGCAAGAGTGTTGGATACAGAGTTGCCACCCGATGCTTCAGATGCGGAATGTAGGCAGCGTGCGCGCATTTACCTCTTACTGATATTAGGTGGACACTTATTGTCCGATAAGTCCGGCAACAAAGTTCCTTTGTTGTATCTTCCATTACTGCGGGACTTGGAAACTGTTGGGCAATATAGTTGGGGTAGTGCGTGTTTGGCGACTCTCTATCGGTCACTTTGTGATGCCACGCATCCTGCCAAATCGGCTATTGCCGGTCCATTAGTTTTACTACAGGTACATTGCACTCAATAGGGACATTTATCACCGGACTTTTTCATTTTTCCATTTTGCACTTTTAACATTGATTCTAATTTTGTAACAGCTATGGATTTGGGAACATATACCAACCATGCGTCCGGACCGAATCGCGCCGTTGGAGCATTACCCTGGTCCATATGGAGCTAGGTGCGTCGTTTCGCCCTTATTTCGGGGGTTTTCGTGACCTTTGATATCGACACCAACATATAATTTGTTCTAAACATGTACCGTACTTTTTAATTTTTTAGGTGGAACAATGATTTGGACGTACACAGAGTTGTTAGGCATGTTGTGCCCGCATTCCGAGATCAGTTAGCAGGCCTGCGGCCTGAAGAGGTATTGACTAGCATATGATGTGTTTGATGTGTTTTGCTAGAGTGGGTATTGTACTTTTGCTATATTACATGTGCGTGGGATCATCCAAGAATTCATAAATCGGTTTTCATCCGAACTCTGCCGGATCCGAACTCATTCAGTTTCGATCCGTGCTCGGCTCGGTTCCTTTTATTAGTTCTTAATACAAAAAAAAGATTTGGATTTTTCATGTTATATTTTTTTCCAGTTCGTATGGCAGCCATATTCGGCGGACGTTCTCGCTTCTCTTCCTGCGTATTGTACTGCAGGTCAGGACATTTGGAGGTCCGAAACGTATCTTATTTGCTGGGATGTAGTTGAGCCGCACCTCCCTCATCGAGTTATGCGGCAGTTTGGGTTTCATCAGTCCCTGCCTGATATGAGGTTGACGGATAATCAGGCAGCTCTACATTGTCTAGATCGTCGTGGTAGGGCGAATCAAGACTGGAGCACCACACATAGACAATATATTGATATTTGGAATGATCGACGTGTGCATATACAAGATGGCACAGTAATTGAAGATACTACATATCCATCGGATGAGTATGTTCAGTGGTATCGGGAGCGCACGGTGATTTATATTTCAAACCCGAGTCGATTTCCCGCTTTCCCTGAGGGCTTCCGGGGTGATAGCGCTAGGGCACAATATCTTGTATAGTTTATTTCCAACCCACTTTTTAACAAGCACAAATACTTTTATAGACCTTTTAAACTATTTTGAGATTCTGTATGTCCTTCTAATTCGGTCCATTGGTTTTGCAGAGCGATGCCATGTCTCGCATGTATTTCATGGCACAGGACTCTCTTGGCGTTAGTGATGAACAACACAGCGGATATTTTCAAGAGTTGAGGGACTTTGCATCCACATCTTTGCATCATGTAGGAGAGTCCCGCCGACTTGCATTTCGTCCTCCACACGTACCACATGAGATTCCACTATACCCTGATCCATGTCGTGTTCAGCGAGCTCCTAGAAATACCCACGGAAGTCAGCATGGCGGTGGGCGACGTCGTAGATTCCGATCACCAGAGCCCACCATGCAAACTGCATTCCATGGAGGTTCGATGGCAACTGAAGACCAAGCTGGCGCATCTGCTTTTGTCACACCTCAGACCGATGTCATGCATGACGGAGGTGGATCGATTGGCCATTATCACAGGTCCCCTGTGACTTACACAGAGTTTACGCCCGATAGGGATTCACATCGCGATGTTTCTGAGCAATTTGAAGGAGGTGAAGGCACAAGCACTGAAATTCAAGATAATACACTGTTGACACAACGGACTCTTGGCCATACAGTAGTGCCAAACCAGCCACGTCGAAGCCAAAGAATACCCAAACCAACAACATGTGGTACTCATGGGAAACTTGGGCAGCATTGATTCCATTACTCGTATTGTTATTGTATAACTAACCTAACTTATGGATTACACAATTTTGTTTGTGACATTTTGTATATATTCTAAAATGACGGATAATATGAGTATGAATGTTGCGATCGCGCGTATCTTAGTTCTCACTTTATATGAGTACAAAAAAAGTAGGTTATATGAGTATTCTTATGCATTATACGAGTGTACACCTATATTTTATACACGGTTAATTAGTTACATGTCGGAACTTCCATCTTGAGGTGCAATTGAAGAACACGTGGTTTAAGGGAGTTTTTCTGGGCAAATTGTCTTTTAAGTGCTTGAAATTCTCATGCATATACATGCATTGTGCATTTCAAGTGAGTGTTGGTGACATCATGGTTATAAAAGCTCAAGTTTAGTTATTTCATATGTATTTAAGGCCAAAATATGCCCTTTTAGTGTAAAAGTGCAAAAAAGACCAAAGAACCTCACCCCTCGAATTCTAATGTAAATGTGTTTGTTGTGTTTTGAGATCTCGGATATAGTGGTTATGGTAAATTACATGTGCGTACGAGATTAGAATTGATAAAATGTTTGTCCAATGTGTGAATTGGAATTGGCCGAAAAAGGGGAAAAATGTTTGGAAAATTGCAGTTTCTGCAATTGTTGCAGAGAAACACTGATCCGAGCTCGGATCCTAGGAAGCCCAGAAAGATCAGACCGCGGATCTATGGATCCGACCTCGGATCCATACATAACCAGATACATCCGAGGCCTCGCCTGTGTTTCTGTTGAGACTGATCCGAGGCCTTTAGGATCCGAGGCCTTCATGA
>NW_020861800.1:0-18990 GCF_003713205.1 Coffea eugenioides
CTCAAGCCTAGCCTTATCTTCGGCCAACTCCTTACGCTCCTCGGCCACGGCCAACACCAGAGCGTTAGGGTAAGCGTACTTGTGTCGACACTCGCAACGTCGAAGGCGGTTAGCTGGGCTCCAACGCACAACAGCCCCTCTGGGACGGATCTGGTACGGAATCACCGGAAGCACCCCACGGGGTAGCTCTCCAGCAGGGGCACTACTAGGCTCACCATGACCGTCCATCCTACACCAAAAGAAGAAATAAGTATAATAAGCTTAAAGGACGTAACCAAAATAATCCTCAAATCAAGCATTTCTAATACACCCAGGTCAATTCAAACCTAGGCTCTGATACCACCTGTGACAGCCCCATCTTCCCCTAAGGAGAACCAAAGGGGTTAGCGGACTGCCAGCCCAGCTCTCGCCAGAACTAACGGTTCAGTTCAGAGCGATCTAATACGTTCCGAAACTTACAAACGCGCGTAAACAAGTCAAAAACACAAAATAAAAAAAAATGAAATCGAAGTCGGCCATGAATAGTAACTGACACGTCAAAACCCAACCAAACATCAAGCAAATATTTACATGTTGAAATTAAGCATATACAATCCAAAGTGGCATACAAAAGTTATTCCAAAGTGGATACATGTACGGTTTGCCAAATCAAAAGAGAAACGGACCCAAAAGTACATTTAGGGTTTCAATCAAGGAGCTATACAAAAGATATGTCCATCTAGCTCAATTCGGTAACCAATTATCAAATCCAGTCCAAAAGTATTTATTTTCCTGTAAGGAAAACAAAAGGAATAGAGTGAGTTTACGCCCAGTGAGATAATACCACTCAAGCAACCAAGTTCATATAAGCATCAAGCTTTTCATTCCAATACATCAAAAGTAAGCAAAGGCACACATCAATAGTGGTGATAAAAGGATACGGGCGGCTCTCAAGAGCCCTTTTCCTCGTTTGCATTCTTGATCGGATCTCATTGACCCTCCGTCAATGTTTAAGAGTAACCAACCGTAGGCTCCACTTTACTTCCATTCCTTCCACCCAACATACCCCTACCGGGCCCGAACTCCAAACAGTAGAAATTTGGTAATACTCGAGTATACCGGAATCAAGAGTCTCACTACTACAAGATTCCATATAACAGTCCCCATGGCTCGTCAATTTTCACGACCAAGCCCTCGCCGACTCGATCCAATCGACTACCAATGGGGTTGAGCTCAGTCGTATCAGTAATGGTTGTTGGATACTCGTCCAAGCGACACCAAATTCATGAACCAATTCAGTATTTCATATATCATTCAATCAATACAGTAAAACAGTAGACGGTCATAGGAGATACCAAATGGGTGAGGGCGATCAAGTACACCCTCACTCAATTAAGTTCAACGGAGAAAATAAGCCTTCAAGGCATCAAATTCACATATACCAAAGCCACATTGTAAACAACAAGTGAGTGGTACACTCACCAATCAAGCAAATGATATTTCATGTACTTCTGCCTCAGAGCGTCTTGCACCACCGTCACGTCCTAACATATTCAAATAAGCACAATAAGACTCAATTACAAGTCATAAACCAAGTCCCAATACCACCAAAATAGGCTCCATAAGAATACATAAGCACTAGAGTAAACCAGAAAAATCCAGAAATGGAATAAGCTCTAACCCAAAAAAAATAGTTTTTGACATCATTTTGCGGTTTTGCCACCATTGACACTACGATTATCGGATGGAGGTGAAAGATACACCGTTTGGAAGCTAAGAGATAGGGCTACAATGTTGAAGAAGGCTACTCTATCCAGTTCCAGGTGTAACCAGGTAAAAAATGCAAGATACTAACCCAGAACCGCAAAACACAGGTTCACAAACCACATTCTGGTTCAAACATCATAAGGCAGGCTACCTAAGTCCAAATCAAGTAATTCCAAATCCATCCAAAAGCTAAGATACACGGTTACAATTCATCAGAAGACCTCAACAACCAATTCCGAAGTATTCCCAACCAAAATAACCAATTACAGAAGCAATTCTCAATTTCGGGTAAAAACAGGGCAGCAAGGGTAATTCAGTCTTTTCACAAGCTACGTGGCTCCGATTGACCTGAAATTTTGTAAGCATCTCTAAAATATCATTCTCTAAAACTTTATTGTTTTAACCCAAGGCCAATTCGGCCTCTAACTATGAGGTACTGTGCCAGGCAGAATGTAGGACATGAAACCCTAGTTTTCCAATTTTCCTTCCAAAACAGAAATTTCCTGCAATTAACCACTTTTTCCACCTTCTAGCTTCCTTAAACATCATTTCCAATCATCATACATGACCACATAATAATAATCATAAGAAAACCGAAAAATCACCAATAATTATAAAACTTCACGAATTCAACCAATATCAAGATATAATCCTTAAAATTACATCTTAAACTACCACCAATCATGAATTAAACATCATTAGATGGAGGAGAGGGGTTCCTTCACAACTCACCATAGCAACATAAGAGAGAGAGGAACTAGTCACCTTAGCTTTCCAAACAACTTCACCAATCACCTCACCAACACTAAGTGAAGAGGTTTTATGGAACAAAAGCAAGTATAAGTGGTTGTTTTGATGGATTTGAGCTAAATGGAAGCAAGAACTTGGAGAGTTTTCTTTCTTTCTTTCTTGGAGAGGGCCAGCTTCAAGGAGCTAATTTTTGAGTGATTTTTGGTCAATTTTTGAGTTATTTTAACCAAATGGTAAAAGGGTGAATAGTGTTCAAAAAGTGAAAACTAATCATGTGGTGACACTTGTCACCCTAGTTAATGCATCCATATCTCTTTGTTCCCTCTCACATCAATCCACTTGGTAACTTCTAATTATCTCTTAGCACCCGATAATTTAAATCCAGTATCCGAAACTTAACCTAGTTAGCCGAATTTTTCTGAACTTTTCGCCTTAGTGGGTCCCACGTCCGGTATACGCTCTTAATTTCTTAAAACCTAACTAATACTAGAAAACTCACCTAAAAACTATATTTACTCATAAAAATTATTTAGAAACTTTTTGAATAAAGAAAATGCAGAAAACATGCCAGTAACCCGAATAAAACCTAGAAACTGGCAAAAATTACGGGTTCTCACATAAACACTCCATAGGCAAGATTAAAGCAATAGAGACGACAGAAACCCCTAACACAGCAACGACTGAAACATCAACAGCGATGCAAATAACAAAACAGAAAACAAAAAACGCAAGAACCCAGCTCAGCCACGAAGGAAACCCGAGAAAGCTAAGAAACCAGTTTTAAGAAGATACCTGAAGTTTTTGAATTGGATTCGGGTGAGCGATGGAGAGAGAGTAAAAGCTTCGGTCTCTACATCAGCTACAGTAGCTCCCTTGCTGGCTTTCTCCTTAGTTTCCCGTTGCCCAGATTTCCCTCTGTTTCTTGTTTTCCTTCTTCTCTGGTGTTGCTTCGTTCCTCCGCCGCCACTGGAATCCTCTCCTAGCTCTCTTTGCCCAAGCTTTCTGCCAAGTTTTCCCAGGTTCCCTCTCCCTTGTTCAGCTGCAAAATTTTCTCTCGATCGAAGAACTCTCAGCTCCAACCTCTATCGCTGTTTTTCTTTTTGCTTCCCGTCTAGCTACTCAATCGCCAACTCTCCATTTCTCCCTGTTTTTTAACTCTACCCGTCGTTATCTCCCTCAGCCGCCAACCTCCTGATTCTACTCCCCAGCCCTTGCTAAACCCTCTAGTTTTCCTTCGCCGCTGTTTTCCTTTCTTTTTCTATCAGAGCCTCCCTCTTTTTCTTTTCTCTCGGCCGTCCTCTCCCTCTGTCAGATTCTCTCTCTCCGTCGCTCCCTAGTTTTCCTCTACCCTTTTCTTAATCAGCCGCCTCCCAGAAATTTCTCCCCCGCCGTTCCTCCCCTTTCCTTTGCTGGTTTTTCTTTCTTCCGTCACACACCCACTCCCTCTCGCCCTTTCCTTCACTCCCTAGTTTTTCATTTTGCCCATTTTTTTTTGTCTCTCCTTTGCTTTTAGACCTCTCTTGAAGCTCTCTCGATCTCTCGATCTCTCGGCCCTCTCTCCCTCCAATCCTAGCCGCCACCCCCTTACTTATTGTCTCAGCTGCAACTCCAGTCTTTTGTTGCTTTTTCTAAACCTAGCCGCCATCCAGATTCTATGCTCTTTACCTTTCAGCCGTCCTCCGAATATCCTTTTCTTCCTTTCGTTTCACTCTCCCCGTTGCCCTTTTTTCCTTCAGCTTTTTCTCCTTAGCCCGCTGTTGCATTTTCTTTTCCGTGGCCCTTTTCTTCTTTTTTCCCAAAAACAAATCCTATCCTACAAGTGTCCAGATTCCTTCCCATCTAGGTGAGGTGTTGTCAAATACAAAAAAGGGACACTTGTCCCTATTGCCTATCCCCACTTGTCTAACATGCAAGCTTCCACTTATTGTCTTTATTATTATTTTTTCCTTTTTTCTAAAATTTAATGTAAAATGCTCTTAAATCGATTAAAATACAATGAGAGACACAAAACATAAACAAAATAAAATAAAATAAAAAACCTAAAATTGAATCAAATAAGTCTAAAAATCAAAATTTTGGTGTCTACAACCTCGTATCGATGAGTTGTTTGATCAGTTACAAGGGGCTGTGGTGTTTTCTAAATTGGATCTGTGACAAGGGTACTATCAGTTGAGAATCAGAAAGGAGGATGTGCCAAAAACGACGTTTAACACTCGATATGGGCATTTTGATTTTGCGGTAATGCCTTTTGGCTTAACCAATGCCCCAGCAGCGTTCCTGGATTTAATGCATCGAGTGTTTAAACCTTACTTGGATAGGTTGTAGTGGTGTTTATGATGATATTCCTAGTATACATTCGAAGTAAGGGAGAGAGCATGAACAACACTTGTGAATAGTGCTGCAAACCCTAAGAGAGCACCAATTGTTCGCTAAGTTCAGCAAGTGTGAATTTTGGCTGGAAAAAGTGACGTTCCTAGGTCATATAATTTCAAAAGATGGGTTTGCTGTAGACCCAGCGAAAGTAGAAACTGTAATCAAATGGAAGCGACCAGAGAATCCCACAGAGGTGCGAAGTTTTCTAGGTTTAGCAGGGTACTACCGCCGATTTATAAAGAACTTCTTGAGAATTGCGGGACCCTTAACTAACTTGACAAAGAAACAAGGAAAGTACATTTGGGATGTTAAGTGTGAGAATAGTTTCCAAGAACTTAAGAAGCAATTGACTATGGCTCCAGTTTTAGTTTTGCCCAATGGGAATGATAGTTACACGGTTTATTCCGATGCTTCAAAAGAGGGGCTAGGGTGTGTGTTGATGCAAAATAGGAATGTGATTGCCTATGCGTCTCGAAAGTTAAAACCTCATGAGTAGAACTATCCAACCCATGACTTGGAGCTTACAGCTGTTGTGTTTGCCTTGAAAAAATGGTGACATTATCTATACGGTGTGACTTTCGAGGTATATACGGATCACAAGAGCCTTAAGTATCTATTTTCTCAGAAGGAGCTAAATCTAAGACAACGTCGGTGGGTGGAGTTCTTAGAAGATTATGATTGTACGATTAACTATCATCCCGGAAAGGCCAACATTGTAGCAGATGCTTTAAGTCGAAAGGCTCAACTAGCAAGTTCCATGGTGAGAGAGTGGAGCTTGTTAGAAAATGTATGTGAATGGAAACCTCGTTTGGAACCGAAGAAGGTGATTTTTGGAAATATTGAGGTGAAGTCGACACTATTAGATCGGATCAAAGAGGGCCAAGTGAAGGATCCAATGGTGCAAAAGTGGGTAGAAAAAGTGAAGAAAGGGGAGTTGCCTAACTTTAACCTAAGTCCTGATGGAATCTTAAAGTTTCGAAATCGTGTCGTTGTACCTAGGGATGAGGAGTTAAAGAGGGAGATTTTGGAGGAATCTCACCGCTCTAGGTATACGGTGCACCCAGGGAATAATAAGATGTACCAAGATCTCAAAAGTCTGTATTGGTGGGAGAATATGAAGACAGAGATTGCCCAATTTGTACAAAGGTGTCTTACGTGCCAACAAGTGAAAGCTGAGCATCAAAAACCGTCAGGTCTGTTACAGCCTTTAGAGATCCCTGAATGGAAATGGGAGCACATAACAATGGATTTTGTATCAGAGTTGCCACGAACACAAAAGGGGCATGATGCGATTTGGGTAATAGTGGATCGATTAACTAAGACCGCACATTTCCTGCCAGTAAATATGAAATACTCTTTGGAGAAACTTGCCAAACTTTATATGGATGAAGTGGTAAGACTACACGGGGTACCAGTAAGCATTGTATCCGATAGAGACCCTATATTTGTATCCCGATTCTGGCAGAAATTGCAAGAGGCTCTAGGAACTAAGTTGAATTACAGTACAACATATCACCCGTAAACTGATGGACAATCTGAGAGAACTATTCAAACTCTTGAGGATATGCTGAGAGCCTGTATTGTGGACTTTGGAGGAAGTTGGAGTCGATACTTAACCTTGGTTGAATTTGCATATAACAATAGTTATCATTCCTCTATTCAAATGGCCCCATATGAAGCCTTGTATGGACGACGATGTCGATCCCCAATCCATTGGGATGAAATAGGAGAGAAAAAGATTATAGATCCGGCTACAATACCATGGGTTGAGGAAGCCTACGAACGGGTAAAGGTGATCCGCCAAAGACTTCAAATAGCCCAAAGCCGACAGAAAAGTTATGGCTATCATCGGAGGAAGGATTTGGAGTTTGAGATAGGAGATAAGGTGTTTCTTCAAATTACCCCGTTGAAAGGAAAGATTAGAGCAGGAAAAGGAAAAAAGTTGGCACCACCGGTAACAACATAGGACTGTAGACGATCCCGACCGAATTTTTTTATTTCAAATTTTATTTTTTTAATTAGTTAATTTTTAGATTTATTTGTTTCAATTTTAAGTTTATTTTGGTTGTTTCCTGTTTTATGTCTCTTATTGTATTTTAATTAGTTTACGAGCATTTATTTTATCTACTAATTTGATTGAAAAAAAAAAGAGAGAAAAAAAGAAAAGGGAAAAGATGAAAATGAAAAAGGGAAAAAGAGGGGAAACCCGTAAGCGGGTTTCAGGCTGTTTTAGATATTAAAAAAAAAAAAAAAAACGCCACATGCAAGCTGCGTATTTTCGCAGCTTGCAAGGAAGGCCTCGGGCAGCCCTTTGGCTGCAATTTTAGAAGAGAAGGCTGGTGGTTCCAGGTGGCCAGACACCTGGCTAAATGGAGGAAGCTTCCATGCAAGGTGTAAGGCTAAAATGGAAAGAAGGAGAAGCAGTAAAAGAGGACCGTGGGATGAAGGGTTTGGTATGAAGGTGGGTTGCATTTGGGCAGTAGCCGACAGAGAGAAAAAAGGGAGATCTGGAGAGGGCTAGCAAACAGGAAGGAAATAGAGGGGAGCTATGGAGGCTAGGGTTTTGATCGGCAACAAAAGCAACGAAAGAAAAGTAAATAGGAAGAAACCAGAGAGAGATGACGGCTAGGTTTCTAAAACGCAGCAAAGGAAAATAAAAACAGGGAAGAGGGATGGAGAGGAGATAGGAACGGCCGATGGCTGCTGGATAGAGAGAAAACAAGAAAGGCTAGGGAAAGGAACTGAGGTGAAGAAGAACGAAAAGAAGAAAGCTTCGGTGGGGTTGGAAAGAGTGAAAGAACCAAGGGTGGCGGCTGGAGTTTGAGGAGCTAAGAAAATGTAAGGGGGGCTGTGAGGAAAGGCTAGGGTTTTGAGAGAGGTAAAGAACTGAGAGAGGGCAGGGGCGGCTGAGTGAGAGATCAAGAGCAAAAGAAAGAAAAACAGAAAAGCCATGACGGCTGGGGGAAGAACATAGGACGGCAGAGGTTTTGAGGGATAGGGAAGATGAAGAGAGCATCGAGTGGCGGCTGGGTTTTTGAGAACAAAAATGCAGCTGAGGAAAGGGGAGAGCAGGAAAGGAAGGAAAATAGCAAAGGAAAAGTGAGAAAGAATCGGAGAGCAAAAGTGCAGAAATTGTTTGCAACAAAACCCATTTCAGGCTGATTCATCAGCCCACTTTATCCCCAATTTCCGATCGTATCTCAGGCTTTTAGGAAGGTTTCTTCATTTCTGCAATATCCTGGACTGCAATGGAGGAAATTTCGTTCAGGAAGAGCTCGGGGATAACAACTCTAAAAGGGCCAAATTGAAGCTCCAAGTCGCGGGTTCATCAGCGTTTTCCTTTGCGGCGACGAAATTTCTTTGGCTCCATTCTGCACGGCTTTCTTGCTACTCCTTGCGTCCGTCCGGGTTCAGAACACTCTCAGGTAACCATAGTTTCCTCCTTTATTGCTTTGGCGAGTCCCTTTCATGAGAATACAATTCGATGAGACATGAATCTTGAGACATTTTTAGCTGTGGGTTCGGCTTCATGAGCTTTATTTGTGTTTGCTATCTTTTTGATGTTTCCATGGCTGCTGTTTTGCCT
This sequence comes from Coffea eugenioides, assembly GCF_003713205.1. NCBI lineage: Eukaryota > Viridiplantae > Streptophyta > Magnoliopsida > Gentianales > Rubiaceae > Coffea > Coffea eugenioides. The sequence continues at coordinate 8,456 of NW_020861800.1, forward strand.
GTGTTTTTTGCAAATTTGGTGATGGATTTTAGCAGTAAAGGGTATAGGTTGAACAGCTTGCTAGTTTAGAAACTGATTTGCATAACTTATATGTTTGGTAATGGAATAATGAAACCCGGAAGGTTGCAGATTTTTTTTACAGAAGATTTGCTTGCTTGAATGCTCAATTTCTGTGATTTTGATTGCTCAATATCATGCCTTTGCTGTTTGAGAAGCTGTCCGTGTTTGAATGAGAGTTTGCATCTGATGAACCTCACAAGTGTAGCTAGCTGTAGCTGAGAATTGCAGAATGCTATTTCGATGCTTTGCATGATCTTTTGTCCAAGTTTCTGATGTTTAAACATAAAGGTTTCTATGGCAACAAGTGGACAGCATGTTGGGTGAGCTTGTTTATTTTGCCCAAGTTGTAGTTCGTTGATCCGTTGGTAATGTCTGGATGAAAAGAATTGCATCAGGAACTATGTGAAGAAGAAAGCTATCAACGTAGCTTGCATGAATAATTTTTCCAAAAAATACACTTCAGCCCTCAAGTCTCCCCTTGTTCCACTATGACCCAATCAATTGGATAATCTCCTCAATTTGGTCCTTGGTAGTTTTAATTTTTGCAACTTCATTACTTGTTTGCTTCAATTAGCCACCTTGCTTTGTTTAAATTGCTTTTAATTCATAATTTTAAGGGCTTTCGGACCAAGTGAGCTTGTGTTTGCATACTTTCTTTAATTTTCTCAATTAAAATGATGCCTTGACCTTTTATTTTATTTTGGAGGATAAATAAGTGACTTCACCCCATTAGAGCTACATTTCAAGGGAGGTGTAACGACCCCATCTCCCCCTAAGGCGAACCAGAGGGTTCGGCGGGCCGCCTGCCCAGCTCTCGCCGGGACTCAGTCGTTCACTTCATTCCTCAAACAGATTACAAGATAAAACTTCAAATATTACATCAAATTCTCCAATAAATAATTACATATCAAAAGCGAAGCGTCCATACTTCCACTGCGCCACTCTGATCCTTGATACCAACATTACACGGAGAACTTTAATACAAACGTTTCGCTTCGCACGAGCCCTGTGGAGGGGAATAAAATAGTTTTGGGAGTGAGCTAAGAAGCTCAGCGAGTAACCAGCGGAAAATCATTAAAACAAAAATATATTTTCACCAAATGTTGCATTTTCAATCATTTCGATGATTGTTATGATTCAGGATCAAATGTACGTTTAGTGCTCTCGTAGCCGGTGATTGGGAAATCACAGCACTTGAACCACCCCAACGCTCAAATAGATCATTTAAACATTAACATTAACATTAGGAGTGAGCCCCTTTTTTGAGCTCCGGAGCCATTTGCTCCGTCATGTCACGAACTCAACGAAAATGGTGAGACGTTGTGTGTCAGCACAAGACTTTCCAGGAATTCATTGGAGCCAAATTATGTCATGGCACACACCCGAACCCAAATGATATGCAATGGAGTAATAAATGCAAGAATTAGTTCAAAAGTAACTTTGGGAACAGTCGAGGGATCACTCACTCCAATTATAGTGCTTCAAGTATTCACGTTGAACTATACTCCAGGTTTGAAGTCCAGATCTGCGATAGAAATCCAATTTGAGAACTTTGAAACACGAGTAAGATTCGAAACTTAAACGTTCCGTTCATTAAGAATCAACCAATTGAAATTCATTTGAAAGACATTCGTGAAACACTTGCTCGCTTTTCAAATCGTAAGGTTTTTGCAGTATATATACTTGGAAAACAACACTTGAGTTGAAAGTACAAAGAAATACAAGTTTACATTGCCATTATATCTTTTCCTCAAGGGTACAAGTTCGTTTAGGTTTTTAACGTATAACCCTCGATAACAAAGTAGTAAAGGTGCTCGCTAGTTTAAGTGATAATCACTTAACCTTTACACAAGTTACAAGTATAGTTTTCTAGTCCTCGAGCGTAAATTCGGACAGCATGCCCTTTGTGTTTACCTAATTTTCCAGCCATTTAGGCTTCATTATTTTTTTCTCAGCCACAACCCAAAGTCACGCATATCATAATTCAGGTCAAAAGCCGTTCCATAGGCTCATCATAACATAAGAATAAGAATCACAATAATAACAAGTGCAGAAATACAATCTAGCACAAGACAGATTTGACGTGTGAATACGGAAATAACATATCCGAGGCTACGCTTATCGGATTAAGGCGCAACCTATGCCGTTTCGAAGCTAATACACAGGGCTACAATGTTCATGAAGGTCACCTAGTCCAGTTTCTAATGAAACTTAGTCAAATCCTCAAATTACAGAACCAAAATCTAACTCGTCGGCTATTTAACCACATTGCACTGTAATGGTCATATCTCAGGTTATAAAAGTCCGATTCAGGTGTTCTTAGAGGAATTTGAAAGCTAAGTCATAATACTACAACTTTCATGTTTTGGAAAAAAGCTAAATCAGTACGGATCCTAGTGAAAAAATGTGATAAACTGGACAAACGGACGAAACGGACTGCTGGGGAAAAACTTAAAATAGTAAGGGTATTTTGGACTTTTCATGACCTACGTTGCTCCGATTGAGCTGAAATTTTGTAAGAACCTATAAAATACCATTCTATACAACTTTCATTCTTTTACCTAAGTCCAATTCGGCCTCTAACATAGGGCTACAAAACCGGACAGAATGATGGGGCAAATTTTCCAGATTCTGGAATTTTTGGTATTTAATGGAACTTTCTCAATTTTCTTGTTCTAATCACTACCAAAGCCCCTTTTATAACCTTATTTACAACATGTGCAATCATACAGCAAGTTTAGGCAGAAAACTATGAAACCCTAACTTGCTTATTCATCCCATATTCATCACACCCACTTGCATAATCATGAAATCAAGCCAAAACTTAAGCTAAAAAAAACATCTTAAAGCAAGATTTAAAGCAACAAGGATCATGATCAGATGTTTATACCTCAAAAGCAAGGCTTGGATGAGTGATAGTTCACTCCCTTTGAAATTTCTTGGTTCCTCAAGCTTCCCAACTCACAACCTACCCTTTAATCGGTTTGGAATTGGAATTCCTCACTTAGTTGAAGCAAATCAAGAAGATGGAATTGTTTTCTTGCTCTCACTTTCTCTCTCTCTTTTGGCCGACCAGCTGCTGGAAAAATGAAGAGGAAAGTGCAGAAATTTGGTTTAAGAAGGCTAGTTGATCACTTGGCCAAGAAACTCTAGGGTGGCGACAAGTGTCGCCACCACCACCTTTCATTTTTCTCTTTCCTTTTCCTTGTCATTTTAGCCACCAATTTCGGTCAGCCTTAGCTGTAATTTAAGAAGATATTTTGCTCAAAGTCAATAAGCTTGTTTGGTAAGAAAAATGGTGGTCAAGTGGTGCGTTCAATCGGTAGTGCGCGGGACCCGCCGGTTCGCGCCGTTTTTCTTAAAAACTCACGTACTAGGGTTTTTACTTCCCATTCACTAACCTTATATCATTGCTACTAATCACATATTATTTCTCACTTAAAAGTCACTTTTACTCTCCAAATTTAATCCTTACTCTGTACCGAAAATTCATCCGGCGAAAAATCGCGAAAACCCTAATTTTGCTCTCAACTTGAAACCGAAGCGTGAAACCCTACTTTCTAGGTTCATTGGCACTTATTGTGGGGTGATTGAGTAGTAGGGCCATTATAAAGTGGTATTTGTCAGAGAAAAGGGAATTTTAAGAAAAATATAAGGAATTTGCACGGCTTCTGGCCGGATTCCCCACAAAACACTATTTACCAGAAATTTTTCCCTTTTCTTCTGCCTCGGGGCGTTACAGGAGGTATAACTTCTTTTTTCTTTTTTGTCTCTCCCCTATGTGATCCAACGTGCTAAGTGAGAATTGCATGCCTACTTTGCTTTCCTTGCTTTTCCTTAATTCCCTTCATTTATTTCATTTTCATTCACTTTTGCTTAAGTCATCCTTTTATTTATTTATGGGATATGTGTACACCTCTTGGCTTGTAATAGATAGGGCTTGGAGAGCATTTTTGTCCATTTTCCCCCTTCCCCTTTTGTTTTAGTTAGCAAATGTAATAGGTTCATTAGCTTGATTGCTTGCCTTTGTTGCTACATGTTAATTTGCTTTATTAGGCTCTTGCATCTAGTCGAGCATGCTAAGTGTTGTGTGCTATGTGTTTATATGTGATTGGCATGTCTACTTGCTTTCTATAGTCATAGATGAATACGATGGATGAATGCACGTCACCACACTAGTCCAACGCTAGTTGTGGCTCATTGTCTCGTTTTCCACTAGTCCAACGCTAGTAGGAATTCATAGATATGGGCTAGTCCAATGCTAGACCCTTAGGGATCTCCCTCGCTAATACATACTTGCATGTCTCACTACATTTCATGCATTTTTCTTAGTTTTTTAGCATTTGGCATGCCCCTCCAACCCTTTCCCTTTCATTTTAGGTTTTTGCATCCTCATGCTAGTTATAGGGTACATTTGCTTGAGAGTCCCCTTTCAATAAGGGAAACGGGCGAGTGTGGCTATAAAATAGCCTTAGCACGCTAGTTCTTCCTTCTAATCAAAGGGAAAATTAAAGTCGTGAAATTAGGAGTCATTCCCGTACCCGACTTGATGCATTCCTCTAGGTTCATGCACCTCCATTTTACCATATCACTTTTTCATTTCTTATCCACATTTTCTCACTACTTATATCCTTCTCAATACAAATGCCATGTTCACACATTTTTCTTCTTGTCACTTGTTTTTCTACCTCACAAATTGCACCCAATTGCACTTATATGTATCTACTATCATATTTTCATCCATTTGCACACAAACACCTTTATTTTCCCAATTTGCACACATGCACTTGTCTTACATTCGCACACATGTACGTTTTCTTACATTTTCACACTTGCACTCATATTTGAGTCTTCATTTGCATCATTCGCGACATCTATGAGGACTTTCCTTATTGGCTACCACAACTCATGTGGTTGGGACCAAAAACCCTCGTAAGAGACATTTTAGATTTAGGATTGCATTTCTTTTTCATATCCATTAGTCATATCCAACATGCAACGCATATTTTGGGTAGAAGAATTAGGAAACGTGGGGCTAAATCGCGCAACTAGCTTTGGCTAGGGTAAGGGAGTGCCTTAGGCTTTGCCTTTGCCTTCTCCCTTATCAAATGTGACTCCCGATCCCTTTCTTTGGTTACGTAGACCTAAAAGTTCTTAAAAAAGGGGTTTGTTTACTTTGCTTTTCAAAAAATTCATTTTTGGGTGACTTGGTACACCCTAACTCTATACCAAGTGGCGACTCCATTTTCCATTCAGAAACCCTTTTTGAACTTTATTTGGCCAAACCGTCGCATTTCACAATCCCCCGGCCTTTTATTTTCATTTTCACACACGTTCACAAACACACTACTTTCACACCATCAAAAAGTGGGGCGCGACAGCTGGCGACTCCACTGGGGAATTCCTAAGTGGGTCCAAGCATTTGATTTAGCTATTCTTTTTCTTTTTCTACCCTTTTTATGCATAGCATTTGGATATTAAGGTTGCATTTTCCATTTTTAGGACTTTTTTCCTCTCGCGCATATCAAACTATTCCCTCACTCACGTATGTATGATTTGTTGTTTGGATGTATGTTGTACTTGTTTTATCTCGCGCTTTGCATTGCATTTGGGGGGGGTGTGTGTCACCTTTAGAGCCTCGCGTTGGTTCTCAACCCTTTCCCTCAAAATAGGGAACACTTCATACGTGCATGTTTATTTATTGTTATCCCATTTTATTTTATTTTTCATGGGCTCTTTCCCACACCGCCTTGTAGGACTAGGAATGGTTTCTCTAGGTATGTGGATGGTGTGCTCTGCGCCCATAGCAGTACCTAGAGGATCGCTCGAGCCACCGACCGAGGGTCTTGGGATTGATGACCCATTCCCTTAGGTCTGAAGGCTTGGGGACCTTTTTAAACCTTATCGAGTTTAGTTGCATTAGTGAACCCCAGCCTCATGCATACATGTTAGAGTTTTCCTAGGTTAGAGTCAGCCTCACCCTTTTTAAGCACATTAGGCACGAGGGAAGGGGTTCCACCCCTTTTACTTGTTTTTATTGTATCTCTTTTCTTAATTGCTCCCAATATGTTATGTGTACTATCAATTGCACTAACCATTTCTTTGTTTTCTTGGCTTGCAGTCATATGCCTTAGCAATAAGAGGCCTCTTTGGCACTCTTTTAGTGACTTACCACTAGATAGCTCACATGCTTAAATTTCAGTCATTACACTTAATTTTCAATAAGTACATTTTATTTTAGACCTTTTTCCCCGATGCATTATTTATGTCCTTTAGGCCATATTTGTCACATATTTACACCGCTTTAATAAAATGGCATCATGCATAAACCCTAGAAAGGGAATGCCATTTAGGCGATCCCGTGCTAGGAATAAGCCACCTTGTGTCTCGGATACTTAATCCAAGGAGACTTGCACGTTTATTTTTTTGTACCATCCAAAGGGGTAGTGCACAAGGTAAGGTAGGATCCGATCCTTTCCATGACCCCGAGGCGATCTTTGGTACATTAGAACATCTAACAATCATTATTTGGCCATTTTTAACATAGTTGGTAAAAATCCCTTGCTTAAAGGACATTAACTTGAAGAAATTCGCAAATAATTCTTCATTACTGAGATAATAAACAAATTGAGGCCAAAATTTGATTTTAGGAGGCTCCTAGACTAATGCATCTCAATAATTTTGAAATCACCAATGGCCGGACAATTCAATCAATCCATTTTGCCAATTCATTCATTTTAAGACAATATAGTCGATTTTGAATAAATCGTCAGTTCCGTTCAATTTCATTTGACCAGTTTACCCTTTTTAGGGTGATCTAATCAATTTTGAATAAATCATCCGATCCATTTGACCAGTTTACCTATTTTTAGGGCAATTCGGTCGATTCTGAATAAACCATCCTTTCACTCGATCGGTTTGATCAATTGATTTCATTCAATTCATTTGATTAGTTTAATTCATTTTTAGGGTTATCCATTCAATTTTCAATAAATAATCAAATTTCATTCAATGAATTTGACCATTTTACCCCTTTTGACACATCATGCGTCGATCAAAATAAGCAATTCATTCGGACTTTGTCCTCATTTTTTAGGACGAATGTTTCTTCTCACTCCAAATTGGCCAAATTTTTCAAATCATTTTTCACTCAATCAATTGATCGGATTCATCAGGTATTGTATGTTGCCTACCCTAGAGGATTGCATTTTCATGCTAGGCCTACCCTTGGCACAAAAAGGGCTCCTCAATAGGACATGCATACCGATTTGATAATTTTTCTTACTAACTCTGGTTTTTTTTCCTTTTATTTTCCCCCTTCCCCCTGCATTCATAAAAATATTCCAATAAGGTAAAAACACCTTTCTGTATCTGATAACAATTCTGATCTGATAAAGTTTGAAAATTACAAGTATTATTTGATTTTGGGCAGGCCCTACAATGTAAATTTGGAAATTCATCTGAAAGCGTTCGTGTAAAACCTTTAAGAGGTTTCATTGCTCAAAGAAAAATGGGATAAGGGAGAAAATATGTATACATGTGCAAAGGAGTTTTTTTTTAGAATTTTTCTCATATGTATTGCTTTTAAAATTTTCAAACATTGGCAATAATGGAGCTTTTGTTCAGACAATTATTTGTTTTGTATGATACTCATGTACATTTCATTCTTTATAGAGCTCATTAAGAGATTTCATGATGAATTTTAAGAAATAAGACCGAATTGAGAGTTTTTTCAACCTCCAGCCTGAAAATTCGCAAGTGTATGCTTTCTAAAATCCTTGTGTACACTAGATTGGTGATCCGAGCTATGTAATAAGAGTGCTCAAGATTGAAAGAGGTCACTCAAAAGGCCCCATGAGATACCTTCTCTTCTTCACTTAACCCCAAAATAAAATCAGTCACATTGATTGATAAATTGCAAATTGGGGCAACTTTTGCGTGAAAATGTCCGCGGTGACTAATCCGATTCAATCACATCTAAGTGAAAGCAAAAATGTGCATTATTCTTGTTTGTTTTGAAAATTTGGAATGATACTTCGAGCATTCTTTTCTCTACCTATACACATTTTATCATTTGCTCTCCCATTTGAGCCTTTGAAAGAATAATTTCGTTTCAAATAAGAGCCTTGATGATCACTACCCTACATTGGAAATTCTTAGATATCAAAAAGGGGAATGGATTTTCAATGACCATTTCGTTACTTTGGTTGTCATGAGGTGTAAGAATGATACTTTGGCCATCGTTTCTACAACCTAAACACCATTTATCCCTTGCATCCTCATTTGAGCTAAAATTGGTGGTTCTTTTCGAGTGCACATATGATCGTACCCCACATTGGGGAAGGAGATTGGGAAATTTTGAAAAAAAGGAAAAGGGGAAAGGGAACCGCGAATTGGGGAAAATTGATTCTACCTGGGTTTCAATTTTGGAAAGAAAAGAAAAGAGAAAAAGGACAAGTTCTATCTGGCGGATCACTTATGTTTCATAGATATGAACGAGCAAGAGTCTTCCTCAGTCAATTAATTCAGATACATGCAAGAAATTTCGCATTAATGTAAGTTTCCTTTCAGAGTTATTGTAAGGAGCGGAATGAAAGTCAGGCCCTCTTCTTTTCCAATCAAACATTCTATCCCTCGTTATCCCTTTTGAGCCTTTATAATAAATTATTTCGTTTGGCAACCCCTGAGAATCGCAAATCCCACACTGGGGCAAGTTTGAGTTGGAAAAGAAAAAGTTTCAAGAAGTGGAAAAGTGATAATGCAACAAAATCAAGAGACAAAAGAAGAAAAGAGAACCTCAGTTAAAAAATAACTGGGGCAAATTTTGTGAAAGTTCAAAAAATGGCAGAAGGCCGAAAAATCAAAGAAGAAAGAAAATGAAAGAAAAGAGCCTCAATTGAGAATAAACTTTGGCAAGCTTTGATTTAACCCTAAAATAGGGTTGGCACAACAATACGATCTCAGATTCTTCAAACCGCTTTTGAAATCCACTTTCAAGCCTTAACTTTTCTAAGCACCCCACCTGACTCTATTACAAAAGCCGAAAATCCTGACTTCTGTTCTTTGCAATGGCCCTGTCAAGGAAATTTCTGATGTCGAAAATTTTAGCTGTATTTCTGAATTGCTTGGGTATGGGGTTGACGCTACTTACCATGTGAAAACCCACTAGGTCGAGGAAAAGAAAAGGAAGCAAAAGCAATGCAAGAAAATTCGACGCTGAAGTCCCTGGTGAATGGGGAGAAAAATGCAAACAAAGTCTGAGATCTTTGAGTTCCAACGTAGGGGCAATTTTGGAAAAATGCGATTTTCGGTGCAATGTCCCTGAAAGTCTTATTCTTTAACTATCGTTTTCAAGCCACATTACAAGCTCATAAAGTCCATCGTTGACTTATTCCTTCATGACAACCCAAAGTGAGGATTATGCTCATAAGAAAATCCATCAATCATTTGTGATCATAAGGGTATAACCAGTTTCGCATGCTTAGCTATAGTTTCTATCCATATTGTTGCAAGCCTATAAAGCTCATATGTGGACTACGTTTTCTTAAGAAATAAGGGTGACAAACTCTTTGCTTTCACTAAGATGTGATGTTGAATGCATTACAATTTTGGGCACAAGAACCAGACAAATCTTGACCCTCTCATTTTCCTTGGCCACCTCAAATCAGAAATAAAGTCACTTGATTGGTCCTGAAGATGAACCAACTGGAAATTGTGACCCATTACCCAAAACACAGATGCTAAAAGTGAGGAAGAAATCTTCTGTAATTTGGTATTACTTCAAGAAATTCATCATGAAATTTTCTTTTTGGAAACATAGTTTCTTACAGTGTTCAAATAAATGGAAAGTCATCCAAACAAGTTTTTGCAATTAAATGGCCCATACTGGGGCAAAATTTTGTTTATAAGATTTCGTGAAAACAAGCCCACACTGGGGCAAATATTTTTATAGTCCATTTGAGGATTTCATCAAAGAGTCAAGCAAGACTTTCAAATCAATCACACTGCTCTTTCCATGAGTAGTAGTTGCAATATTTTAAAATAAAGTGCATGTTGTACTTTGGCATGCCCCTGTGCAGGTATCCATGGCTGAAATCGACGAAGAAGCGTAAGTCAGAATCTTACGAATCAAGGCCTCAAGGAGGAGCAACCATGCCGTAATGCAAATCAATTGATCGGTTGCACAATAATTGGTGGAAATTGGGGCAAATTATTTTTTGAAAAGATTCTCAAAAAATCAAACTTGAATTTAATTTCTTGTTCCTTGACAAATTTCAATTTGATCTCAGCGCCCGCCGCGCACCCTTCCATTCCCCATTCTTGACAACCATATTGAATTCACTGACTTCAACCACCGTTAGCATCGAGTCTATCTCACTGACGTGTGCTTTTCATTCCACCACCGTTAGCATCGAGTCTATCTCACTAACGTGTGCGTTGTCATTCCACCACCGTTAGCATCGAGTCTATCTCAC
>NW_020861801.1:0-27414 GCF_003713205.1 Coffea eugenioides
TTAAAAAGGGTTATAGAATTCCGACGGAAAACATTTGACTAACGACAAATCAAAAGACAAATAGATAGGCTAAGAAAATATTCTTTCGGAATCGTAAAGAATCGTTTGTATGACTAAAAGTCACTATATATTCAAGTAGAGGTTATATAACAAGAGTTTTGATGAAAATCATATGGAAAAGGAAGACTCTTAAAACCGTACTTGAAAGTAGTTCACTTGTGGCCGATAAAACCCTAACTCATACTTCTATATTTTGGGTACGGAGTAAGTAAACATTTTGCGTTTCAAATCGAAGAGGTATCATGTTTTGGAATGGAAAAACGGTCATAGTATTTGCCAAACGAAAATATACAAATTTAAATAGAAACTTAGTCCTTGAGCGAAAATTTGGGCAGCACGCCCTTTGTGTTTACCAAATTTTCCAGCCATTTTGGCTTCATTATTTTTCTCATTCAAGCCCAAGTTTATACACAACACAAATGCATTTCAATAGCTGTTCCATAGGCTCAAGACAATACAAGGACATAAATCAACTCATAACAAATGCGGAAATGAAGTTTACAAAAACACATATTTGATAGGGTTTTGCGGAATGGGCACATCCGAGGCTACGCTTATCAGATTGAGGTGAAACTTATACCATTTCGATGCTAAGACAGGGGGCTACAAGATTGAAGAAGGTCACTCAGTCCAGTTTGCAGTGCAACTAGGTCAAAAGATCAGTATACCAAACCAACACAGTCAAAACAGGTTTACAAATCGCATTCTGGTTCAAATATCATAAGTCAGGCTGCCTAAGTCCAAATCAAGTGATTCCAATGCCATTTGAAAGCTAAGATACAAGGCTACATTTCTTAAGAAGGCGTCAATAACCAAATCAGAAGTATTCCCAACCAAATTAACCAATTACAGAAGCAATTATCAAGTTCGGGTAAAAACAGGGCAGCAGGGGTATTTCAGTCTTTTCACAGGCTACGTTGCTCCGATTGAGCTGAAATTTTGTAGGCAACTATCCGATAAAGTACACACTCGCCTAGAAAACTCGTTTTAACAATCATTGAAAGCACTTAACACATTATCAATCAATAATAACAAGCCAATAAGTCAAGGAAATATAACAAACAAGGAACACTCACCTATGTACGCAAAACAACTGGTAAAATATCCTTCCGGATATTATCCTCAGTCGCCGAGAAAATCTAAATTAAACGAGAAAGAATATTACAGATCATCTAGCACAACAATTAGGTGCAATCAAAGAAACTCGACAATTATTGAGTAGAACGTACAAAAGACTTTCAAGTGAAACGAGGACATTTGGACCCGTGAACAAAAATAACTAGGGTTTCAAAATCAATCGCAAAACCAAGCTTAAAAAGGCTTATAGAATTCCAACGGAAAACATTTGACTAACGACAAATCAAAAGACAAATAGATAGGCTAAGAAAATATTCTTTCGGAATCGTAAAGAATCGTTTGTATGACTAAAAGTCACTATATATTCAAGTAGAGGTTATATAACAAGGGTTTTGATGAAAATCATATGGAAAAGGAAGACTTTTGATGAAAATCATATGGAAAAGGAAGACTCTTAAAACCGTACTTGAAAGTAGTTCACTTGTGGCCGATAAAACCCTAACTCATACTTCTATATTTTGGGTACGGAGTAAGTAAACATTTTACGTTTCAAATCGAAGAGGTATCATGTTTTGGAATGGTAAAACGGTCATAGTATTTGCCAAACGAAAATATACAAATTTAAATAGAAACTTAGTCCTTGAGCGAAAATTTGGGCAGCACGCCCTTTGTGTTTACCAAATTTTCCAGCCATTTTGGCTTCATTATTTTTCTCATTCAAGCCCAAGTTTATACACAACACAAATGCGTTTCAATAGCTGTTCCATAGGCTCAAGACAATACAAGGACATAAATCAACTCATAACAAATGCGGAAATGAATTTTACAAAAACACAGATTTGATAGGGTTTTACGGAATGGGCACATCCGAGGCTTCGCTTATCAGATTGAGGTGAACCTTATGCCATTTCGATGCTAAGACAGGGGGCTACAAGATTGAAGAAGGTCACTCAGTCCAGTTTGCAGTGCAACTAGGTCAAAAGATCAGTATACCAAACCAACACAGTCAAAACAGGTTTACAAATCGCATTCTGGTTCAAATATCATAAGTCAGGCTGCCTAAGTCCAAATCAAGTGATTCCAAAGCCATTTGAAAGCTAAGATACAAGGCTACATTTCTTAAGAAGGCGTCAATAACCAAATCAGAAGTATTCCCAACCAAATTAACCAATTACAGAAGCAATTATCAAGTTCGGGTAAAAACAGGGCAGCAGGGGTATTTCAGTCTTTTCACAGGCTACGTTGCTCCGATTGAGCTGAAATTTTGTAGGCAACTATGCGATAAAGTACACACTCGCCTAGAAAACTCGTTTTAACAATCATTGAAAGCACTTAACACATTATCAATCAATAATAACAAGCCAATAAGTCAAGGAAATATAACAAACAAGGAACACTCACCTATGTACGCAAAACAACAGGTAAAATATCCTTCCGGATATTATTCTCAGTCACCGAGAAAATCTAAATTAAACGAGAAAGAATATTACAGATCATCTAGCACAACAATTAGGTGCAATCAAAGAAACTCGACAATTATTGAGTAGAACGTACAAAAGACTTTCAAGTGAAACGAGGACATTTGGACCCGTGAACAAAAATAACTAGGGTTTCAAAATCAATCGGAAAACCAAGCTAAAAAGGGTATAGATTCCGACAGAAATACATCTGACTAACGACAAATCAAAATACTAAATAGATAGGCTAAGAAATATTCTTCGGAATCGTAAGAAATCGTTTGTATGACTAAAAGTCACTATATATCAAGTATAGTTAATAACAAGGGTGATGAAAATCATATGGAGAAAGAAGATCTTAAACCCGGTACTTTGAAATAGTTCATTGTGGCCGATAAAAGCCCTAACCTCAAAATCTTATTTTGGGTACGGAGTAAGTAAACATTTCGTTTCAATAAATCGAAGAGGTATCCATTTTTGGAATGGTAAAAAAATACGGTCCATAGTATTTGCCAAACGAATATACAATTTTAAATAGAACTTAGTCCTGAGCGAAACTTTGGGCCAGCACGCCCTTGTGTTTACCTACGCAAAATTTTCCAGCCATTTGGCTTCATATTTTTTCCTTCATTTCAATCCCAAGTTAACACATACAACAAATGCATTTCCAAATAGTGTTCCATAGGCCTCAAGACAAACAAGGACATAAGAATCAACCATGAACAAATGCGGAAAGAAGTTTAGAAAAAAACACATATTAGATAGGGTTTTGCGGAATGGCACATCCGAGGCTACGCTTATCAATTGACTGAAAACTTATACATTTTGATGCTAAGACAGGGGCTACCAAGATTTAAGAAGTCACTCAGTCAGTTGGCATGAACTAGGTCAAAAGATCAGTATACCAAACCAACACAGTCAAAACAGGTTTACAAATCGCATTCTGGCTCAAATATCATAAGTCAGGCTCCTTAAGTCCGAATCAAGTGATTCCAAATCCATTTGAAAGCTAGGATACAAGGCTACATTTCTTAAGAAGGCGTCAATAACCAAATCAGAAGTATTCCCAACCAAATTAACCAATTACAGAAGCAATTATCAAGTTCGGGTAGAAACAGGGCAGCAGGGGTATTTCAGTCTTTTCACAGGCTACGTTGCTCCGATTGAGTTGAAATTTTGTAGGCAACTATGCGATAAAGTACACACTCGCCTAGAAAACTCATTTTAACAATCATTGAAAGCACTTAACACATTATCAATCAATTATAACAAGCCAATAAGTCAAGGAAATATAACAAATAAGGAACACTCACCTATGTACGCAAAACAACTGGTAAAATATCCTTCCGGATATTATTCTCAGTCACCGAGAAAATCTAAATTAAACGAGAAAGAATATTACAGATCATCTAGCACAACAATTAGGTGCAATCAAAGAAACTCGACAATTATTGAGTAGAACGTACAAAAGACTTTCAAGTGAAACGAGGACATTTGGACCCGTGAACAAAAATAACTAGGGTTTCAAAATCAATCGCAAAACCATGCTTAAAAAGGGTTATAGAATTCCGACGGAAAACATTTGACTAACGACAAATCAAAAGACAAATAGATAGGCTAAGAAAATATTCTTTCGGAATCGTAAAGAATCGTTTGTATGACTAAAAGTCACTATATATTCAAGTAGAGGTTATATAACAAGAGTTTTGATGAAAATCATATGGAAAAGGAAGACTCTTAAAACCGTACTTGAAAGTAGTTCACTTGTGGCCGATAAAACCCTAACTCATACTTCTATATTTTGGGTACGGAGTAAGTAAACATTTTGCGTTTCAAATCGAAGAGGTATCATGTTTTGGAATGGTAAAACGGTCATAGTCTTTGCCAAACGAAAATATACAAATTTAAATAGAAACTTAGTCCTTGAGCGAAAATTTGGGCAGCACGCCCTTTGTGTTTACCAAATTTTCCAGCCATTTTGGCTTCATTATTTTTCTCATTCAAGCCCAAGTTTATACACAACACAAATGCATTTCAATAGCTGTTCCATAGGCTCAAGACAATACAAGGACATAAATCAACTCATAACAAATGCGGAAATGAAGTTTACAAAAACACAGATTTGATAGGGTTTTACGGAATGGGCACATCCAAGGCTACGCTTATCAGATTGAGGTGAAACTTATGCCATTTTGATGCTAAGACAGGGGGCTACAAGATTGAAGAAGGTCACTCAGTCCAGTTTGCAGTGCAACTAGGTCAAAAGATCAGTATACCAAACCAGCACCGTCAAAACAGGTTTACAAACCGCATTCTGGCTCAAATATCATAAGTCAGGCTCCCTAAGTCCAAATCAAGTGATTCCAAAGCCATTTGAAAGATAAGATACAAGGCTACATTTCTTAAGAAGGCGTCAATATCCAAATCAGAAGTATTCCCAACCAAATTAACCAATTACAGAAGCAATTATCAAGTTCGGGTAAAAACAGGGCAGCAGGGGTATTTCAGTCTTTTCACAGGCTACGTTGCTCCGATTGAGCTGAAATTTTGTAGGCAACTATGCGATAAAGTACACACTCGCCTAGAAAACTCGTTTTAACAATCATTGGAAGCACTTAACACATTATCAATCAATAATAACAAGCCAATAAGTCAAGGAAATATAAACAAACAAGGAACACTCACCTATGTACGCAAAACAACTGGTAAAATATCCTTCCGGCTATTATCCTCAGTCGCCGAGAAAATCTAAATTAAACGAGAAAGAATATTACAGATCATCTAGCACAACAATTAGGTGCAATCAAAGAAACTCGACAATTATTGAGTAGAACGTACAAAAGACTTTCAAGTGAAACGAGGACATTTGGACCCGTGAACAAAAATAACTAGGGTTTCAAAATCAATCGCAAAACCAAGCTTAAAAAGGGTTATAGAATTCCGACGGAAAACATTTGACTAACGACAAATCAAAAGACAAATAGATAGGCTAAGAAAATATTCTTTCGGAATCGTAAAGAATCGTTTGTATGACTAAAAGTCACTATATATTCAAGTAGAGGTTATATAACAAGAGTTTTGATGAAAATCATATGGAAAAGGAAGACTCTTAAAACCGTACTTGAAAGTAGTTCACTTGTGGCCGATAAAACCCTAACTCATACTTCTATATTTTGGGTACGGAGTAAGTAAACATTTTGCGTTTCAAATCGAAGAGGTATCATGTTTTGGAATGGAAAAACGGTCATAGTATTTGCCAAACGAAAATATACAAATTTAAATAGAAACTTAGTCCTTGAGCGAAAATTTGGGCAGCACGCCCTTTGTGTTTACCAAATTTTCCAGCCATTTTGGCTTCATTATTTTTCTCATTCAAGCCCAAGTTTATACACAACACAAATGCATTTCAATAGCTGTTCCATAGGCTCAAGACAATACAAGGACATAAATCAACTCATAACAAATGCGGAAATGAAGTTTACAAAAACACATATTTGATAGGGTTTTGCGGAATGGGCACATCCGAGGCTACGCTTATCAGATTGAGGTGAAACTTATACCATTTCGATGCTAAGACAGGGGGCTACAAGATTGAAGAAGGTCACTCAGTCCAGTTTGCAGTGCAACTAGGTCAAAAGATCAGTATACCAAACCAACACAGTCAAAACAGGTTTACAAATCGCATTCTGGCTCAAATATCATAAGTCAGGCTCCCTAAGTCCAAATCAAGTGATTCCAAAGCCATTTGAAAGCTAAGATACAAGGCTACATTTCTTAAGAAGGCGTCAATAACCAAATCAGAAGTATTCCCAACCAAATTAACCAATTACAGAAGCAATTATCAAGTTCGGGTAGAAACAGGGCAGCAGGGGTATTTCAGTCTTTTCACAGGCTACGTTGCTCCGATTGAGTTGAAATTTTGTAGGCAACTTTGCGATAAAGTACACACTCGCCTAGAAAACTCATTTTAACAATCATTGAAAGCACTTAACACATTATCAATCAATTATAACAAGCCAATAAGTCAAGGAAATATAACAAACAAGGAACACTCACCTATGTACGCAAAACAACTGGTAAAATATCCTTCCGGATATTATCCTCAGTCACCGAGAAAATCTAAATTAAACGAGAAAGAATATTACAGATCATGTAGCACAACAATTAGGTGCAATCAAAGAAACTCGACAATTATTGAGTAGAACGTACAAAAGACTTTCAAGTGAAACGAGGACATTTGGACCCGTGAACAAAAAAAACTAGGGTTTCAAAATCAATCACAAAACCAAGCTTAAAAAGGCTTATTGAATTCCGACGGAAAACATTTGACTAACGACAAATCAAAAGACAAATAGATAGGCTAAGAAAATATTCTTTCGGAATCGTAAAGAATCGTTTGTATGACTAAAAGTCACTATATATTCAAGTAGAGGTTATATAACAAGGGTTTTGATGAAAATCATATGGAAAAGGAAGACTCTTAAAACCGTACTTGAAAGTAGTTCACTTGTGGCCGATAAAACCCTAACTCATACTTCTATATTTTGGGTACGGAGTAAGTAAACATTTTGCGTTTCAAATCGAAGAGGTATCATGTTTTGGAATGGTAAAACGGTCATAGTATTTGCCAAACGAAAATATACAAATTTAAATAGAAACTTAGTCCTTTAGCGAAAATTTGGGCAGCACGCCCTTTGTGTTTACCAAATTTTCCAGCCATTTTGGCTTCATTATTTTTCTCATTCAAGCCCAAGTTTATACACAACACAAATGCATTTCAATAGCTGTTCCATAGGCTCAAGACAATACAAGGACATAAATCAACTCATAACAATATTGCGGAAATGAAGTTTACAAAAAACACATATTTGGATAGGGGTTTTGCGGAACTGGGCAGCATCCGATGGCTGTGATAGCGCTTATCGAGATTGAGGTGAAACTTATACCATTCTCGATGGCTGAAGGAAGGGGGCTATACAAAGGATTGAAGAAGGTCTACTTCAGTCCGTTTGCTAGTGCGAACTAGAGTTCCAAAGAGGTCAGTACTATACCAAACAAACACAGTCAAAAACAGGTTTACAATCGCATTCTGGCTTTCAAATATCCATAAAGTCAGGCTCCTAAGTTCCAAATCAAGGTGAGTTCAAAGACCAATTTGGAAAGCTAAGAATACAAGGCCTTACATTTCTTAAGAAGGCGGTCAATAAACGCAAATCAGAAGGTATTCGCCAACCAAATTAAACGCAAATTAAGAAGCAATTATCAAGTTCGGGCTAAAAACATGCAGCAGGGGTATTTCAGTCGTTTCCAGTCACAGGCTTACGTTGCTCGCGATTGAGTCTGAAATTTTGTAGGCAACTATATGGTCGATAAAGTCACACTCGCCTAGAAAACTCAGTTTTACAATCAATTTGATAAGCACATTAACACAGTTATCATCAATTAATCAAGAAGCTAATAAGTCAGGACAAACAAGGAACACTCACCTATGTACACAAAACAACTGGTAAAATATCCTTCCGGCTATTATCCTCAGTCACCGAGAAAATCTAAATTAAACGAGAAAGAATATTACAGATCATCTAGCACAACAATTAGGTGCAATCAAAGAAACTCGACAATTATTGAGTAGAACGTACAAAAGACTTTCAAGTGAAACGAGGACATTTGGACCCGTGAACAAAAATAACTAGGGTTTCAAAATCAATCGCAAAACCAAGCTTAAAAAGGCATATAGAATTCCAACGGAAAACATTTGACTAACGACAAATCAAAAGACAAATAGATAGGCTAAGAAAATATTCTTTCGGAATCGTAAAGAATCGTTTGTATGACTAAAAGTCACTATATATTCAAGTAGAGGTTATATAACAAGGGTTTTGATGAAAATCATATGGAAAAGGACGACTCTTAAAACCGTACTTGAAAGTAGTTCACTTGTGGCCGATAAAACCCTAACTCATACTTCTATATTTTGGGTACGGAGTAAGTAAACATTTTGCGTTTCAAATCGAAGAGGTATCATGTTTTGGAATGGTAAAACGGTCATAGTATTTGCCAAACGAAAATATACAAATTTAAATAGAAACTTAGTCCTTGAGCGAAAATTTGGGCAGCACGCCCTTTGTGTTTACCAAATTTTCCAGCCATTTTGGCTTCATTATTTTTCTCATTCAAGCCCAAGTTTATACACAACACAAATGCATTTCAATAGTTGTTCCATAGGCTCAAGACAATACAAGGACATAAATCAACTCATAACAAATGCGGAAATGAAGTTTACAAAAACACATATTTGATAGGGTTTTGCGGAATGGGCACATCCGAGGCTACGCTTATCAGATTGAGGTGAAACTTATACCATTTTGATGCTAAGACAGGGGGCTACAAGATTTAAGAAGGTCACTCAGTCCAGTTTGCAGTGCAACTAGGTCAAAAGATCAGTATACCAAACCAACACAGTCAAAACAGGTTTACAAATCGCATTCTGGCTCAAATATCATAAGTCAGGCTCCTTAAGTCCAAATCAAGTGATTCCAAATCCATTTGAAAGCTAAGATACAAGGCTACATTTCTTAAGAAGGCGTCAATAACCAAATCAGAAGTATTCCCAACCAAATTAACCAATTACAGAAGCAATTATCAAGTTCGGGTAGAAACAGGGCAGCAGGGGTATTTCAGTCTTTTCACAGGCTACGTTGCTCCGATTGAGTTGAAATTTTGTAGGCAACTATGCGATAAAGTACACACTCGCCTAGAAAACTCGTTTTAACAATCATTGAAAGCACTTAACACATTATCAATCAATAATAACAAGCCAATAAGTCAAGGAAATATAACAAACAAGGAACACTCACCTATGTACGCAAAACAACTGGTAAAATATCCTTCCGGCTATTATCCTCAGTCACCGAGAAAATCTAAATTAAACGAGAAAGAATATTACAGATCATCTAGCACAACAATTAGGTGTAATCAAAGAAACTCGACAATTATTGAGTAGAACGTACAAAAGACTTTCAAGTGAAACGAGGACATTTGGACCCGTGAACAAAAATAACTAGGGTTTCAAAATCAATCGCAAAACCAAGCTTAAAAAGGCTTATAGAATTCCGACGGAAAACATTTGACTAACGACAAATCAAAAGACAAATAGATAGGCTAAGAAAATATTCTTTCGGAATCGTAAAGAATCGTTTGTATGACTAAAAGTCACTATATATTCAAGTAGAGGTTATATAACAAGAGTTTTGATGAAAATCATATGGAAAAGGAAGACTCTTAAAACCGTACTTGAAAGTAGTTCACTTGTGGCCGATAAAACCCTAACTCATACTTCTATATTTTGGGTACGGAGTAAGTAAACATTTTGCGTTTCAAATCGAAGAGGTATCATGTTTTGGAATGGTAAAACGGTCATAGTATTTGCCAAACGAAAAATAATACCAATTAGTAGAATAGAACCTCCTTAGTCCTTGGAGCCGAAAAATGTTCTGGGCCAGCACGACCTTTGGTGTTTACCAATTTTCCCAGCCATTTTGGCTTCATTAAGTTTTTTCTCATTCAGCCCAACCTTTATACACGCACAGAAATGCACTTTCAATAGCTGTTCATAGGCTTCAAGACAAATACAAAGGAACATATAATCAACTCAATAACAAATGCGCGAAATCGAAGTTTAACAAAAAAACACAGATTTGATAGGGTTTTACGGAATTGGGCACATCCAAAACGCCTTATCAGATTGAGGGAGAAACTTCATGCCAATTTTGATTGCTTAGAGACCAACAGGGGGCTTAACAAGAATTTGAAGAAGGTCACTGCAGTCCACAGTTTTGCAGTGCCAACTTTAGGTCAAAAGAATCAGTATTTTCCAAAAAGACGCAGGCGACGTGCAAAACAGGTTTACAAACCGCATTCTGGCTCAAATATCATAAGTCAGGCTCCCTAAGTCCAAATCAAGTGATTCCAAAGCCAGTATTCCCAACCAAATTAACCAATTACAGAAGCAATTATCAAGTTCGGGTAAAAACAGGGCAGCAGGGGCTCTTTTCACAGGCTACGTTGCTCCGATTGAGCTGAAATTTTGTAGGCAACTATGCGATAAAGTACACACTCGCCTAGAAAACTCGTTTTAACAATCATTGAAAGCACTTAACACATTATCAATCAATAATAACAAGCCAATAAGTCAAGGAAATATAACAAACAAGGAACACTCACCTATGTACGCAAAACAACGGGTAAAATATCCTTCCGGATATTATCCTCAGTCACCGAGAAAACCTAAATTAAACGAGAAAGAATATTACAATCATCTAGCACAATAATTAGGTGCAATCAAAGAAACTCGACAATTATTGAGTAAAACGTACAAAAAGACTTTAAAGTGAAACAAGGACATTTGGACCCGTGGACAAAAATAACTAGGGTTTCAAAATCAATCGCAAAACCAAGCTCAAAAGGCTTATAGAATTCCAACAAAAAACATTTGACTAACGACAAATCAAAAGACAAATAGATAGGCTAAGAAAATATTCTTTCGGAATCGTAAAGAATCGTTTGTATGACTAAAAGTCACTATATATTCAAGTAGAGGTTATATAACAAGGGTTTTGATGAAAATCATATGGAAAAGGAAGACTCTTAAAATCGTACTTGAAAGTAGTTCACTTGTGGCCGATAAAACCCTAACTCATACTTCTATATTTTGGGTACGGAGTAAGTAAACATTTTGCGTTTCAAATCGAAGAGGTATCATGTTTTGGAATGGTAAAACGGTCATAGTATTTGCCAACCGAAAATGTACAAATTCAAATAGAAACTTAGTCCTTGAGCGAAAATTTGAGCAGCACGCCCTTTGTGTTTACCAAATTTTCCAGCCATTTTGGCTTCATTATTTTTCTCATTCAAGCCCAAGTTTATACACAACACAAATGCATTTCAATAGCTGTTCCATAGGCTCAAGACAATACAAGGACATAAATAAACTCATAACAAATGCGGATATGAAGTTTACAAAAACACAGATTTGATAGGGTTTTGCGGAATGGGCACATCCGAGGCTACGCTTATCAGATTGAGGTGAAACTTATACCATTTCGAAGCTAAGACAGGGGGCTACAAGATTGAAGAAGGTCACTCAGTCCAGTTTGCAGTGCAACTAGGTCAAAAGATCAGTATACCAAACCAGCACCGTCAAAACAGGTTTACAAACCGCATTCTGGCTCAAATATCATAAGTCAGGCTCCCTAAGTCCAAATCAAGTGATTCCAAGCCATTTGAAAGCTAAGATACAAGGCTACATTTCTTAAGAAGGCGTCAATAACCAAATCAGAAGTATTCCGAACCAAATTAACCAATTACAGAAGCAATTATCAAGTTCGGGTAGAAACAGGGCAGCAGGGGTATTCAGTCTTTTCACAGGCTACGTTGCTCCGATTGAGCTGAAATTTTGTAGGCAACTATGCGATAAAGTACACACTCGCCTAGAAAACTCGTTTTAACAATCATTGAAAGCACTTAACACATTATCAATCAATAATAACAAGCCAATAAGTCAAGAAAATATAACAAACGAGGAACACTCACCTATGTACGCAAAACAACAGGTAAAATATCCTTCCGGATATTATCCTCAGTCACCCGAGAAAAACCTAAATTAAACGAGAAAGAATATTACAGATCATCTAGCACAACAAATTTAGGTGCAATCAAGAAACTCGACCAATTATGAGTGAACGTACAAAAGACTTTAAAGTGAAACGAGGACATTGGACCCTAGTTGAACAAAAATAACTAGGGTTTCAAAAATCAATCGCAAAACCAAGCTTAAAAAAGCTTATAGAATTTCCAACGGAAAACAATTTTGACTAACGACAATCAAAAGACCAAATAGATAGGCTAAGAAAATATTTCGTTTCGGAATCGTAAAAGAATCGTTTGTATGACTAAAAGTCACTATATATTCAAGTAGGAGGTTATATAACAAGGGTTTTTGATGAAAATCATATGGAAAAAGGAAGACTCTTTAAAACCGTACTTGAAAGTAGTTCACTTGTGGCCGATAAAACCCTAACTCATACTTCTATATTTTTGGGTACGGGAGTAAGTAAACATTTTGGCGTTTCAAATCGAAGAGGCATCATGTTTGCGAATGGTAAACACGGTCATGATTTGCCAAACGAAAAATATACAAATTCAAATATAAACTTAGTCCATTGAGCGGAAAATTTGGGCAGCACGCCCCTTTGTGTTACCAAAATTTTCCAGCCATTTTGGCTTTCATTATTTTTTCTCATTTCAAGCCCAAGTTTATACACAACACAAATGCATTTCAAAATAGCTAGTTCCATAGCTCAAGAACAATGCAAGGACATAAATAAACTCAATAACAAATGCGGAAATGAAGTTTACAAAAACACAGATTTTGGATAGGGTTTTCCGGAATTGGAACATCGAGGCTACGCTTATCAGGATTGAGGTGAAACTTATACCATTTCGAAGCTAAGACAGGGGGCTACAAGATTTGAAGAAGGTCACTCAAGTCAGGTTTGCAAGTGCACTAGGCTCAAAAGATCAGTTATATACCAAACCAGCACCGTTCAAAACAGGTTTACAAACCGACATTCTGGCTCAAATATCATAAGTCAGGCTCCCTAAGGTCCAAATCAAGTGATTCCAAGCCATTTGAAAGCTTAAGATACAAGGCTACATTTTCTTAAGAAGCGGTCAATTAACCAAATCAAAGTATTCCCAACCAAATTAACCAAATTACAGAAGCAATTATCAAGTTCGAGGTAGGAAACAGGCAGCAGGGGGTGATTCAGTCTTTTCACAGCTAGTTGCTCCTATGAGCTTGAAATTTTGTAGGCAACTATGCGATAAAGTACACACTCGGGCCTAGAGAAAACCTCGTCTTTAACAATCATTGAAAGCACTTAACAACATTATCAAATCCAATAAATAACAAGCCAATAAGTCAAGGAAATATAACAAACGAGGAACACCTTCACCTATGCTACGCAAAACAACAGGTTAAAATATCCTTCCGGATTTAATCCTCAGTTCACCGAGAAACCTAAAAATAAACGAAAAGAATATTTAACAGATCATCTTAGCACAAACAATTGGTTGCAATCAAAGAAACTCGACAATTATTGAGTAGGAACGTACAAAAGGGACGTTTTAAAGTGAAACGCAGGACATTTGGACCCTGTGAACAAAAATAACTAGGGTTTCAAAATCAATTCGCAAAACCAAATTAAAAAGGCTTATAGAATTCCGACGGAAAACATTTCACTAAACGGACAAATCAAAAGACAAATAGATAGGCTAAGGGAAAATATTCTTCGGCAATCGTAAAAAATCGTTTGTATGACTGAAAGTCACTATATATTCAAGTAGAGGTTATATAACAAGGGTTTTGATGAAAATCATATGGAAAAGGAAGACTCTTAAAACCGTACTTGAAAGTAGTTCACTTGTGGCCGATAAAACCCTAACTCATACTTCTATATTTTGGGTACAGAGTAAGTAAACATTTTACGTTTCAAATCGAAGAGGTATCATGTTTTGGAATGGTAAAACGGTCATAGTATTTGCCAAACGAAAATATACAAATTTAAATAGAAACTTAGTCCTTGAGCGAAAATTTGGGCAGCACGCCCTTTGTGTTTACCAAATTTTCCAGCCATTTTGGCTTCATTATTTTTCTCATTCAAGCCCAAGTTTATACACAACACAAATGCATTTCAATAGCTGTTCCATAGGCTCAAGACAATACAAGGACATAAATCAACTCATAACAAATGCGGAAATGAAGTTTACAAAAACACAGATTTGATAGGGTTTTACGGAATGGGCACATCCGAGGCTACGCTTATCAGATTGAGGTGAAACTTATGCCATTTTGATGCTAAGACAGGGGGCTACAAGATTGAAGAAGGTCACTCAGTCCAGTTTGCAGTGCAACTAGGTCAAAAGATCAGTATACCAAACCAGCACCGTCAAAACAGGTTTACAAACCGCATTCTGGCTCAAATATCATAAGTCAGGCTCCCTAAGTCCAAATCAAGTGATTCCAAAGCCATTTGAAAGCTAAGATACAAGGCTACATTTCTTAAGAAGGCGTCAATATCCAAATCAGAAGTATTCCCAACCAAATTAACCAATTACAGAAGCAATTATCAAGTTCGGGTAAAAACAGGGCAGCAGGGGTATTTCAGTCTTTTCACAGGCTACGTTGCTCCGATTGAGCTGAAATTTTGTAGGCAACTATGCGATAAAGTACACACTCGCCTAGAAAACTCGTTTTAACAATCATTGAAAGCACTTAACACATTATCAATCAATAATAACAAGCCAATAAGTCAAGGAAATATAACAAACGAGGAACACTCACCTATGTACGCAAAACAACAGGTAAAATATCCTTCCGGATATTATCCTCAGTCACCGAGAAAACCTAAATTAAACGAGAAAGAATATTACAGATCATCTAGCACAACAATTAGGTGCAATCAAAGAAACTCGACAATTATTGAGTAGAACGTACAAAAGACTTTAAAGTGAAACGAGGACATTTGGACCCGTGAACAAAAATAACTAGGGTTTCAAAATCAATCGCAAAACCAAGCTTAAAAAGGCTTATAGAATTCCGACGGAAAACATTTGACTAACGACAAATCAAAAGACAAATAGATAGGCTAAGAAAATATTCTTTCGGAATCGTAAAGAATCGTTTGTATGACTAAAAGTCACTATATATTCAAGTAGAGGTTATATAACAAGGGTTTTGATGAAAATCATATGGAAAAGGAAGACTCTTAAAACCGTACTTGAAAGTAGTTCACTTGTGGCCGATAAAACCCTAACTCATACTTCTATATTTTGGGTACGGAGTAAGTAAACATTTTACGTTTCAAATCGAAGAGGTATCATGTTTTGGAATGGTAAAACGGTCATAGTATTTGCCAAACGAAAATATACAAATTTAAATAGAAACTTAGTCCTTGAGCGAAAATTTGGGCAGCACGCCCTTTGTGTTTACCAAATTTTCCAGCCATTTTGGCTTCATTATTTTTCTCATTCAAGCCCAAGTTTATACACAACACAAATGCATTTCAATAGCTGTTCCATAGGCTCAAGACAATACAAGGACATAAATCAACTCATAACAAATGCGGAAATGAAGTTTACAAAAACACAGATTTGATAGGGTTTTACGGAATGGGCACATCCGAGGCTACGCTTATCAGATTGAGGTGAAACTTATGCCATTTTGATGCTAAGACAGGGGGCTACAAGATTGAAGAAGGTCACTCAGTCCAGTTTGCAGTGCAACTAGGTCAAAAGATCAGTATACCAAACCAGCACCGTCAAAACAGGTTTACAAACCGCATTCTGGCTCAAATATCATAAGTCAGGCTCCCTAAGTCCAAATCAAGTGATTCCAAAGCCATTTGAAAGCTAAGATACAAGGCTACATTTCTTAAGAAGGCGTCAATATCCAAATCAGAAGTATTCCCAACCAAATTAACCAATTACAGAAGCAATTATCAAGTTCGGGTAGAAACAGGGCAGCAGGGGTATTTCAGTCTTTTCACAGGCTACGTTGCTCCGATTGAGCTGAAATTTTGTAGGCAACTATGCGATAAAGTACACACTCGCCTAGAAAACTCGTTTTAACAATCATTGAAAGCACTTAACACATTATCAATCAATAATAACAAGCCAATAAGTCAAGGAAATATAACAAACAAGGAACACTCACCTATGTACGCAAAACAACTGGTAAAATATCCTTCCGGCTATTATCCTCAGTCACCGAGAAAATCTAAATTAAACGAGAAAGAATATTACAGATCATCTAGCACAACAATTAGGTGCAATCAAAGAAACTCGACAATTATTGAGTAGAACGTACAAAAGACTTTCAAGTGAAACGAGGACATTTGGACCCGTGAACAAAAATAACTAGGGTTTCAAAATCAATCGCAAAACCAAGCTTAAAAAGGCTTATAGAATTCCAACGGAAAACATTTGACTAACGACAAATCAAAAGACAAATAGATAGGCTAAGAAAATATTCTTTCGGAATCGTAAAGAATCGTTTGTATGACTAAAAGTCACTATATATTCAAGTAGAGGTTATATAACAAGGGTTTTGATGAAAATCATATGGAAAAGGAAGACTCTTAAACCGTACTTGAAAGTAGTTCACTTGTGGCCGATAAAACCCTAACTCATACTTCTATGTTTTGGGTACGGAGTAAGTAAACATTTTGCGTTTCAAATCGAAGAGGTATCATGTTTTGGAATGGTAAAACGGTCATAGTATTTGCCAAACGAAAATATACAAATTCAAATAGAAACTTAGTCCTTGAGCGAAAATTTGGGCAGCACGCCCTTTGTGTTTACCAAATTTTCCAGCCATTTTGGCTTCATTATTTTTCTCAGTCAAGCCCAAGTTTATACACAACACAAATGCATTTCAATAGCTGTTCCATAGGCTCAAGACAATACAAGGACATAAATCAACTCATAACAAATGCGGAAATGAAGTTTACAAAAACACAGATTTGATAGGGTTTTGCGGAATGGGCACATCCGAGGCTACGCTTATCAGATTGAGGTGAAACTTATTCCATTTCGATGCTAAGACAGGGGGCTACAAGATTGAAGAAGGTCACTCAGTCCAGTTTGCAGTGCAACTAGGTCAAAAGATCAGTATACCAA
The DNA here is from genome assembly GCF_003713205.1 of Coffea eugenioides. Classification (NCBI taxonomy): domain Eukaryota; kingdom Viridiplantae; phylum Streptophyta; class Magnoliopsida; order Gentianales; family Rubiaceae; genus Coffea; species Coffea eugenioides. The sequence goes on from NW_020861801.1 coordinate 17,334, forward strand.
ACCAGCACCGTCAAAACAGGTTTATAAACCGCATTCTGGCTCAAATATCATAAGTCAGGCTCCCTAAGTCCAAATCAAGTGATTCCAAAGCCATTTGAAAGCTAAGATACAAGGCTACATTTCTTAAGAAGGCGTCAATAACCAAATCGGAAGTATTCCCAACCAAATTAAGCAATTACAGAAGCAATTATCAAGTTCGGGTAAAAACAGGGCAGCAGGGGTATTTCAGTCTTTTCACAGGCTACGTTGCTCCGATTGAGCTGAAATTTTGTAGGCAACTATGCGATAAAGTACACACTCGCCTAGGAAACTCGTTTTAACAATCATTGAAAGCACTTAACACATTATCAATCAATAATAACAAGCCAATAAGTCAAGGAAATATAACAAACAAGGAACACTCACCTATGTACGCAAAACAACTGGTAAAATATCCTTCCGGCTATTATCCTCAGTCACCGAGAAAATCTAAATTAAACGAGAAAGAATATTACAGATCATCTAGCACAACAATTAGGTGCAATCAAAGAAACTCGACAATTATTGAGTAGAACGTACAAAAGACTTTCAAGTGAAACGAGGACATTTGGACCCGTGAACAAAAATAACTAGGGTTTCAAAATCAATCGCAAAACCATGCTTAAAAAGGGTTATAGAATTCCGACGGAAAACATTTGACTAACGACAAATCAAAAGACAAATAGATAGGCTAAGAAAATATTCTTTCGGAATCGTAAAGAATCGTTTGTATGACTAAAAGTCACTATATATTCAAGTAGAGGTTATATAACAAGGGTTTTGATGAAAATCATATGGAAAAGGAAGACTCTTAAAACCGTAACTTGAAAGTAAGTATCACTTGTGGGCCGATAAAACCCTAACTCCAATACATTCTAATATTTTGGGGTAGCGGAGTAAGTAAACATTTTCCGTTTCAAATCGAAGAGGTATCATGTTTTGGGAATGGTAAAACGGTCATAGTATTGCCAAACGAAAATATACAAAATTTAATAGAACTTAGTCCTTGAGCGAAAAATTTGGGCAGCAACGCCCCTTATGTTGTTTACCAAAATTATTCCAGGCCATTTTGGCTTCATTATTTTTCTCATTCAAGCCCAAGTTTATACACAACACAAATGCATTTCAATAGTTGTTCCATAGGCTCAAGACAATACAAGGACATAAATCAACTCATAACAAATGCGGAAATGAAGTTTACAAAAACACATATTTGATAGGGTTTTGCGGAATGGGCACATCCGAGGCTACGCTTATCAGATTGACGTGAAACTTATACCATTTTGATGCTAAGACAGGGGGCTACAAGATTTAAGAAGGTCACTCAGTCCAGTTTGCAGTGCAACTAGGTCAAAAGATCAGTATACCAAACCAACACAGTCAAAACAGGTTTACAAATCGCATTCTGGCTCAAATATCATAAGTCAGGCTCCCTAAGTCCAAATCAAGTGATTCCAAAGCCATTTGAAAGCTAAGATACAAGGCTACATTTCTTAAGAAGGCGTCAATAACCAAATCAGAAGTATTCCCAACCAAATTAACCAATTACAGAAGCAATTATCAAGTTCGGGTAGAAACAGGGCAGCAGGGGTATTTCAGTCTTTTCACAGGCTACGTTGCTCCGATTGAGCTGAAATTTTGTAGGCAACTATGCGATAAAGTACACACTCGCCTAGAAAACTCGTTTTAACAATCATTGAAAGCACTTAACACATTATCAATCAATAATAACAAGCCAATAAGTCAAGGAAATATAACAAACAAGGAACACTCACCTATGTACACAAAACAACTGGTAAAATATCCTTCCGGCTATTATCCTCAGTCACCGAGAAAATCTAAATTAAACGAGAAAGAATATTACAGATCATCTAGCACAACAATTAGGTGCAATCAAAGAAACTCGACAATTATTGAGTAGAACGTACAAAAGACTTTCAAGTGAAACTTGGACATTTGGACCCGTGAACAAAAATTACTAGGGTTTCAAAATCAATCGCAAAACCAAGCTTAAAAAGGCTTATAGAATTCCAACGGAAAACATTTGACTAACGACAAATCAAAAGACAAATAGATAGGCTAAGAAAATATTCTTTCGGAATCGTAAAGAATCGTTTGTATGACTAAAAGTCACTATATATTCAAGTAGAGGTTATATAACAAGGGTTTTGATGAAAATCATATGGAAAAGGAAGACTCTTAAAACCGTACTTGAAAGTAGTTCACTTGTGGCCGATAAAAACCCTAACTCATACTTCTATATTTTGGGTACGGAGTAAGTAAACATTTTACGTTTCAAATCGAAGAGGTATCATGTTTTGGAATGGTAAAACGGTCATAGTATTTGCCAAACGAAAATATACAAATTTAAATAGAAACTTAGTCCTTGAGCGAAAATTTGGGCAGCACGCCCTTTGTGTTTACCAAATTTTCCAGCCATTTTGGCTTCATTATTTTTCTCATTCAAGCCCAAGTTTATACACAACACAAATGCATTTCAATAGCTGTTCCATAGGCTCAAGACAATACAAGGACATAAATCAACTCATAACAAATGCGGAAATGAAGTTTACAAAAACACAGATTTGATAGGGTTTTACGGAATGGGCACATCCGAGGCTACGCTTATCAGATTGAGGTGAACTTATGCCATTTTGATGCTAAGACAGGGGGCTGCAAGATTGAAGAAGGTCACTCAGTCCAGTTTGCAAGTGCAACTAGGTCAAAAGATCAGTATACCAAACCAGCACCGTCAAAACAGGTTTACAAACCGCATTCTGGCTCAAATATCTTAAGTCAGGCTCCCTAAGTCCAAATCAAGTGATTCCAAAGCCATTTGAAAGCTAAGATACAAGGCTACATTTCTTAAGAAGGCGTCAATATCCAAATCAGAAGTATTCCCAACCAAATTAACCAATTACAGAAGCAATTATCAAGTTCGGGTAAAAACAGGGCAGCAGGGGTATTTCAGTCTTTTCACAGGCTACGTTGCTCCGATTGAGCTGAAATTTTGTAGGCAACTATGCGATAAAGTACACACTCGCCTAGAAAACTCGTTTTAACAATCATTGAAAGCACTTAACACATTATCAATCAATAATAACAAGCCAATAAGTCAAGGAAATATAACAAACAAGGAACACTCACCTATGTACGCAAAACAACTGGTAAAATATCCTTCCGGCTATTATCCTCAGTCACCGAGAAAATCTAAATTAAACGAGAAAGAATATTACAGATCATCTAGCACAACAATTAGGTGCAATCAAAGAAACTCGACAATTATTGAGTAGAACGTACAAAAGACTTTCAAGTGAAACGAGGACATTTGGACCCGTGAACAAAAATAACTAGGGTTTCAAAATCAATCGTAAAACCAAGCTTAAAAAGGCTTATTGAATTCCGACGGAAAACATTTGACTAACGACAAATCAAAAGACAAATAGATAGGCTAAGAAAATATTCTTTCGGAATCGTAAAGAATCGTTTGTATGACTAAAAGTCACTATATATTCAAGTAGAGGTTATATAACAAGGGTTTTGATGAAAATCATATGGAAAAGGAAGACTCTTAAAACCGTACTTGAAAGTAGTTCACTTGTGGCCGATAAAACCCTAACTCATACTTCTATATTTTGGGTACGGAGTAAGTAAACATTTTACGTTTCAAATCGAAGAGGTATCATGTTTTGGAATGGTAAAACGGTCATAGTATTTGCCAAACGAAAATATACAAATTTAAATAGAAACTTAGTCCTTGAGCGAAAATTTGGGCAGCACGCCCTTTGTGTTTACCAAATTTTCCAGCCATTTTGGCTTCATTATTTTTCTCATTCAAGCCCAAGTTTATACACAACACAAATGCATTTCAATAGCTGTTCCATAGGCTCAAGACAATACAAGGACATAAATCAACTCATAACAAATGCGGAAATGAATTTTACAAAAACACAGATTTGATAGGGTTTTACGGAATGGGAACATCCGAGGCTTCGCTTATCAGATTGAGGTGAAACTTATGCCATTTTGATGCTAAGACAGGGGGCTAGAAGATTGAAGAAGGTCACTCAGTCCAGTTTGCAGTGCAACTAGGTCAAAAGATCAGTATACCAAACCAGCACCGTCAAAACAGGTTTACAAACCGCATTCTGGATCAAATATCATAAGTCAGGCTCCCTAAGTCCAAATCAAGTGATTCCAAAGCCATTTGAAAGCTAAGATACAAGGCTACATTTCTTAAGAAGGCGTCAATATCCAAATCAGAAGTATTCCCAACCAAATTAACCAATTACAGAAGCAATTATCAAGTTCGGGTAAAAACAGGGCAGCAGGGGTATTTCAGTCTTTTCACAGGCTACGTTGCTCCGATTGAGCTGAAATTTTGTAGGCAACTATGCGATAAAGTACACACTCGCCTAGAAAACTCGTTTTAACAATCATTGAAAGCACTTAACACATTATCAATCAATAATAACAAGCCAATAAGTCAAGGAAATATAACAAACAAGGAACACTCACCTATGTACGCAAAACAACTGGTAAAATATCCTTCCGGCTATTATCCTCAGTCACCGAGAAAATCTAAATTAAACGAGAAAGAATATTACAGATAATCTAGCACAACAATTAGGTGCAATCAAAGAAACTCGACAATTATTGAGTAGAACGTACAAAAGACTTTCAAGTGAAACGAGGACATTTGGACCCGTGAACAAAAATAACTAGGGTTTCAAAATCAATCGCAAAACCAAGCTTAAAAAGGCTTATAGAATTCCAACGGAAAACATTTGACTAACGACAAATCAAAAGACAAATAGATAGGCTAAGAAAATATTCTTTCGGAATCGTAAAGAATCGTTTGTATGACTAAAAGTCACTATATATTCAAGTAGAGGTTATATAACAAGGGTTTTGATGAAAATCATATGGAAAAGGAAGACTCTTAAAACCGTACTTGAAAGTAGTTCACTTGTGGCCGATAAAACCCTAACTCATACTTCTATATTTTGGGTACGGAGTAAGTAAACATTTTACGTTTCAAATCGAAGAGGTATCATGTTTTGGAATGGTAAAACGGTCATAGTATTTGCCAAACGAAAATATACAAATTTAAATAGAAACTTAGTCCTTGAGCGAAAATTTGGGCAGCACGCCCTTTGTGTTTACCAAATTTTCCAGCCATTTTGGCTTCATTATTTTTCTCATTCAAGCCCAAGTTTATACACAACACAAATGCATTTCAATAGCTGTTCCATAGGCTCAAGACAATACAAGGACATAAATCAACTCATAACAAATGCGGAAATGAAGTTTACAAAAACACAGATTTGATAGGGTTTTGCGGAATGGGCACATCCGAGGCTACGCTTATCAGATTGAGGTGAAACTTATACCATTTCGATGCTAAGACAGGGGGCTACAAGATTGAAGAAGGTCACTCAGTCCAGTTTGCAGTGCAACTAGGTCAAAAGATCAGTATACCAAACCAACACAGTCAAAACAGGTTTACAAATCGCATTCTGGCTCAAATATCATAAGTCAGGCTCCCTAAGTCCAAATCAAGTGATTCCAAAGCCATTTGAAAGCTAAGATACAAGGCTACATTTCTTAAGAAGGCGTCAATAACCAAATCAGAAGTATTCCCAACCAAATTAACCAATTACAGAAGCAATTATCAAGTTCGGGTAGAAACAGGGCAGCAGGGGTATTTCAGTCTTTTCACAGGCTACGTTGCTCCGATTGAGTTGAAATTTTGTAGGCAACTATGCGATAAAGTACACACTCGCCTAGAAAACTCGTTTTAACAATCATTGAAAGCACTTAACACATTATCAATCAATAATAACAAGCCAATAAGTCAAGGAAATATAACAAACAAGGAACACTCACCTATGTACGCAAAACAACTGGTAAAATATCCTTCCGGATATTATCCTCAGTCACCGAGAAAATCTAAATTAAACGAGAAAGAATATTACAGATCATCTAGCACAACAATTAGGTGCAATCAAAGAAACTCGACAATTATTGAGTAGAACGTACAAAAGACTTTCAAGTGAAACGAGGACATTTGGACCCGTGAACAAAAATAACTAGGGTTTCAAAATCAATCGCAAAACCAAGCTTAAAAAGGCTTATTGAATTCCGACGGAAAACATTTGACTAACGACAAATCAAAAGACAAATAGATAGGCTAAGAAAATATTCTTTCGGAATCGTAAAGAATCGTTTGTATGACTAAAAGTCACTATATATTCAAGTAGAGGTTATATAACAAGGGTTTTGATGAAAATCATATGGAAAAGGAAGACTCTTAAAACCGTACTTGAAAGTAGTTCACTTGTGGCCGATAAAACCCTAACTCATACTTCTATATTTTGGGTACGGAGTAAGTAAACATTTTGCGTTTCAAATCGAAGAGGTATCATGTTTTGGAATGGTAAAACGGTCATAGTATTTGCCAAACGAAAATATACAAATTTAAATAGAAACTTAGTCCTTGAGCGAAAATTTGGGCAGCACGCCCTTTGTGTTTACCAAATTTTCCAGCCATTTTGGCTTCATTATTTTTCTCATTCAAGCCCAAGTTTATACACAACACAAATGCATTTCAATAGCTGTTCCATAGGCTCAAGACAATACAAGGACATAAATCAACTCATAACAAATGCGGAAATGAAGTTTACAAAAACACAGATTTGATAGGGTTTTACGGAATGGGCACATCCGAGGCTACGCTTATCAGATTGAGGTGAAACTTATGCCATTTTGATGCTAAGACAGGGGGCTGCAAGATTGAAGAAGGTCACTCAGTCCAGTTTGCAGTGCAACTAGGTCAAAAGATCAGTATACCAAACCAGCACCGTCAAAACAGGTTTACAAACCGCATTCTGGCTCAAATATCTTAAGTCAGGCTCCCTAAGTCCAAATCAAGTGATTCCAAAGCCATTTGAAAGCTAAGATACAAGGCTACATTTCTTAAGAAGGCGTCAATATCCAAATCAGAAGTATTCCCAACCAAATTAACCAATTACAGAAGCAATTATCAAGTTCGGGTAAAAACAGGGCAGCAGGGGTATTTCAGTCTTTTCACAGGCTACGTTGCTCCGATTGAGCTGAAATTTTGTAGGCAACTATGCGATAAAGTACACACTCGCCTAGAAAACTCGTTTTAACAATCATTGAAAGCACTTAACACATTATCAATCAATAATAACAAGCCAATAAGTCAAGGAAATATAACAAACAAGGAACACTCACCTATGTACGCAAAACAACTGGTAAAATATCCTTCCGGATATTATTCTCAGTCACCGAGAAAATCTAAATTAAACGAGAAAGAATATTACAGATCATCTAGCACAACAATTAGGTGCAATCAAAGAAACTCGACAATTATTGAGTAGAACGTACAAAAGACTTTCAAGTGAAACGAGGACATTTGGACCCGTGAACAAAAATAACTAGGGTTTCAAAATCAATCGCAAAACCAAGCTTAAAAAGGCTTATTGAATTCCGACGGAAAACATTTGACTAACGACAAATCAAAAGACAAATAGATAGGCTAAGAAAATATTCTTTCGGAATCGTAAAGAATCGTTTGTATGACTAAAAGTCACTATATATTCAAGTAGAGGTTATATAACAAGGGTTTTGATGAAAATCATATGGAAAAGGAAGACTCTTAAAACCGTACTTGAAAGTAGTTCACTTGTGGCCGATAAAACCCTAACTCATACTTCTATATTTTGGGTACGGAGTAAGTAAACATTTTGCGTTTCAAATCGAAGAGGTATCATGTTTTGGAATGGTAAAACGGTCATAGTATTTGCCAAACGAAAATATACAAATTTAAATAGAAACTTAGTCCTTGAGCGAAAATTTGGGCAGCACGCCCTTTGTGTTTACCAAATTTTCCAGCCATTTTGGCTTCATTATTTTTCTCATTCAAGCCCAAGTTTATACACAACACAAATGCATTTCAATAGCTGTTCCATAGGCTCAAGACAATACAAGGACATAAATCAACTCATAACAAATGCGGAAATGAAGTTTACAAAAACACAGATTTGATAGGTTTTACGGAATGGGCACATCCGAGGCTACGCTTATCAGATTGAGGTGAAACTTATGCCATTTTGATGCTAAGACAGGGGGCTGCAAGAATTGAGAAGGTCACTCAGTCCCAGTTTGCAGTGCAACTAGGTCAAAAGATCAGTATACCAAACAGCAGCCGTAAAACAGGTTAACAAACCCGCATTCTGGCTCAAATATCTTAAGTCAGGCCCCTAAGTCCAAATCAGTGATTCAAAGCCATTGGGAAAGCTAAGATACAAGGCTACATTTCTTAAGAAGGCGTCAATATCCAAATTAGAAGTATTCCCAACCAAATAACCAATTACAGAAGCAATTAATCAAAGTTCGGCGTTAAAAACAGGGCTGGCAGGGTATTTTCAGTCTTTCACCAGGCTACGTTGCTCTCCGATGAGCTGAAAATTTTGTTAAGGCACTTGCGATAAGTACACACTCGCCTAGAAAACTCGTTTTAACAATCATTGAAAGCCTTAACACAATTATCAATCAAATAATAACGAAGCCAATATTGGGCAGCACGAATAATATACAAATTTAATAGAAACTTAGTCCTTGAAGCTAAAATTTGGGCAGCACGCCCTTTGTGTTTACCAATTTTCCAGCCATTTTGGCTTCATTATTTTTCTCATTCAGCCCAAGTTTATACACCAAACAAATGCATTTTCAATAGCTGTTCCATAGGCTCAAGACAATACAAGGACTATCACTCATAACAAATGCGGAATGAAGTTTACAAAAAAACAACAGATTTGATAGGGTTTACCGAATGGCACATCCGAGGCTACCGCTATCAGATTGAGGTGAAATTTATGGCCATTTTGAATGCTAAGACAGGGGGCTACAAGATGAAAGAAAGGTCCACTCAGTCCAGTTGCAAGTGCAACATAGGTCAAAAGATCAAGTAATATTCAAAACCAGCACCGTCAAAACAGCGTTTACAAACCGCATTTCTGGCTCAAATAGGTCATAAGTCAGGCTCCTAAGACTCCAAATCAAGTGATTCCAAGCCATTGAAAGGCCTAAGACTACAAGGCAATTTCTTAAGAAAAGCGTCAATATCGCAAATCAGAAGTATTCCAACCAAATTAACCAATTACAGAAGCAAATTACCAAGTTGGGTAAAAAACAGGGCTGCAGGGGTATTTCAGTCTTTTCACAGGCTACGTTGCTCCGATTGAGCTGAAATTTTGTAGGCAACTATGCGATAAAGTACACACTCGCCTAGAAAACTCGTTTTAACAATCATTGAAAGCACTTAACACATTATCAATCAATAATAACAAGCCAATAAGTCAAGGAAATATAACAAACAAGGAACACTCACCTATGTACGCAAAACAACTGGTAAAATATCCTTCCGGCTATTATCCTCAGTCACCGAGAAAATCTAAATTAAACGAGAAAGAATATTACAGATCATCTAGCACAACAATTAGGTGCAATCAAAGAAACTCGACAATTATTGAGTAGAACGTACAAAAGACTTTCAAGTGAAACGAGGACCTTTGGACCCGTGAACAAAAATAACTAGGGTTTCAAAATCAATCGCAAAACCAAGCTTAAAAAGGCTTATAGAATTCCAACGGAAAACATTTGACTAACGACAAATCAAAAGACAAATAGATAGGCTAAGAAAATATTCTTTCGGAATCGTAAAGAATCGTTTGTATGACTAAAAGTCACTATATATTCAAGTAGAGGTTATATAACAAGGGTTTTGATGAAAATCATATGGAAAAGGAAGACTTTTGATGAAAATCATATGGAAAAGGAAGACTCTTAAAACCGTACTTGAAAGTAGTTCACTTGTGGCCGATAAAACCCTAACTCATACTTCTATATTTTGGGTACGGAGTAAGTAAACATTTTACGTTTCAAATCGAAGAGGTATCATGTTTTGGAATGGTAAAACGGTCATAGTATTTGCCAAACGAAAATATACAAATTTAAATAGAAACTTAGTCCTTGA